>NC_142069.1:9102320-9187320 GCF_059756535.1 Pantherophis guttatus | reverse complement strand
GTGGAAATTTTGAGCAGTTCAGAGAACCGGCAAATACCACCTCTAACTGGCACCAGAGTCGGATGGGAATGGAGATTTTGCAATATCCTTCCCCCTGGACTGGAGTGGGAATGGAGATTTTGCAGTATCCTTCCACTGGAGTGGGATGGGAATGGAGATTTTGCAGTATCCTTCTCCTGCCACACCCACCAAGCCACGCCCACAGAATCAGGGGAAAAAAAGTTGGATTTCACCATAGAATAGAGTAGAGTAGAGTAGAGTAGAGTAGAGGAATAGAGTAGAGTAGAGTAGAGTAGAGTAGAGGAATAGAGTAGAGTAGAGTAGAGGAATAGAGTAGAGTAGAGTAGAACAGAACCATGAAATGGAATGGAATGGAATGGAATGGAATGGAATGGGATGGGATGGAATGGAGTAGAGTAGAGTAGAGTAGAGTAGAGTAGAGTAGAGTAGAGTAGAGTAGAGTAGAGTAGAGTAGAGTAGAGTAGAGTATAGAGTAGAGGAATAGAGTAGAGTAGAGTAGAACAGAACCATGGAATGGAATGGAATGGAATGGAATGGAATGGAATAGAATAGAATAGAATAGAATAGAATAGAATAGAATAGAATAGAATAGAATAGAATAGAATAACTTTATTGTCACTTGAACGTACGCTAATCGGCATACATCAAAATGAAATTTCGTTGCATACAACTCTCAAAGGGTCACCACCTGCAATACACACTACATGAACATGACAAAATAAATAAATACAAAATTATGTATATACCGACATATATTATATGACACAGAGAAATAATACAGTCTAGTTCGGACAACTTACTACAGGTAATCCTCTATTTACAACCGCAATTGAGCTCAAAATTTCTGTTGTTAAGTGAGACATTTGTTAGGTGAGTTTTGCCCCATTTTACGACCTGTCTTTTTTTTTTTTTTTTTTAATTTGATTTATATGCCGCCCTTCTCCGGAGACTCAGGGCGGCTTACAGTGCATTCAGCAATAGCCTTCATACTTTTGTATATTTATACAAAGTCAGCTTATTGTCCCCACAAACTGGGTCCTCATTTAACCTACCTTAGAAAGGATGGAAGGCTGAGTCAACCTTGAGCCTTGGAGAGATTCGAACCAGCAGTAAATTGCAGGCAGCTGTGTTAATAACAGGGTGCTTTAAACCACTGTAGTACCAAGGCTCTTGCCACAGTTGTTAAGGGAATCACTGCAGTTGCTAAGTTAGTAACCCAACTGTTAACTGAATCGTCAGAAAATCGCAAAAGGGGATCGCAACGGTCATAAATATGAGTCAGTGGCCAAGCGTCTGAATTTTGATCCCGTGATCGTGGGGATGCTACAAAGGTCGCAACTGTGAAAAATGGTTGTAAGCTACTTTTTTCAGTGCCATTGTAACTTTGAACGGTCACTAAACGAGCTGTTGTAAGTCGAGGATTACCTGTATGTAAGGCTCAGAAAACACTTGGTAGATGTGCAAACTGCCTGTTATCACATGTATTAAATTACATATATTGTAATTTCCCTTTATGGTCATATTAACATCCATTTCCTGAAATGTTTTCCTTTTATATTTTGGGGTGAAAGAATGTTTGTCATCCAGCATTCACAGGAAGCATTGATACAGACCAGGGGTCAGCAACCTGCAGCTCTGGAGCCGTATGTGGCTCTTTCACCCCTCTGCTGCGGCTCTCTGTCACTCAAAATATGCATCACAACCGCCACTGTGCGACACCCACCGGCACGCGATGTATTGAGCTTTTCAACCCTCCAATAGGCCAACCATGAATAAATCCAAGAAAAGAAAAGTTTCAGAAGAAAACAGAACATTTAATTCGATTACATCTGCTAGTTTTGTGGCCGCTTAAGAAATAGGCAGGCACAGGAAGGGTTTTGTGGCTCCCGGTGTTTTCTTTTCTGTGGGAAATGGGTCCAAATGGCTCTTTGAGTGCTTAAGGTTGCAGACCCCTGACATAGACAGATGAGCCACGGTGGCACAGTGGTTAGAGTGCAGTACTGCAGGCTACTTCTGCTGACTGCTGGCTGCCTGCAATTTGGCAGTTCGAATCTCACCAGGCTCGAGGTTGACTTAGCCTTCCATCCTTCCGAGGTGGGTAAAATAAGGACCCAGATTGTTGGGGGCAATAGGCTGACTCTGTAAACCCACTTGAGAGGGCTGTAAAGCACTTTAAAGTGGTATGTAACAGGGTGGATTTGATTTAAATCGAGTTGATTTAAATCATGATTTAAATCATGATTTAAATCACTAGTAAAAAGGCTTGATTTAAATCAACTCGATTTAAATCATAATTTTTAAAGAGCAACTGTCATCTCTGCTACTCCTTTGACCCACTGTTGACTCACCGATAGTCCCAGTGTTGCAGAATATACAGCCTCGTGCTACATAACTAAGCTCCATTTCATGCTGAATAAACTAAATTATTTATGTATCTTAAATAGAAAACTATCTTACGATAGATTTTTACCCCAAAAGTTTTTTATTAAAATAAATTCGATAAAAATAAAAAAATCCGATTTAAATCAAAAAAATCTGATTTTTTTGATTTTTTTAAAAAAATCATTGATTTTTATCCACCCTGGTATGTAAGTCTAAGTGCTATTGCTTGAGAAGGAAGGAAGGAAGGAAGGAAGGAAGGAAGGAAGGAAGGAAGGAAGGAAGGAAGGAAGGAAGGAAGGAAGGAAGGGCCGTGATGGCGCAGTGGTTGGAATGAAGTACTGCAGGCTACTTCTGCTGGCTGCCGGCTGCCTGCAATTGGGCAGTTCGAATTTCACCAGGCTCAAGGTTGACTCAGCCTTCCAGCCTTCCGAGGTGGGTAAAATAAGGACCCAGGTTGTTGGGGGCAATAGGCTGACTCTGAAAACCGCTTAGACTGGGCTGTAAAGCACCGTAAAGCGGCATATAAGTCTAAGTGCTATTGCTATTGTGTTAAAGAAAATCAGAAGGCTGAAGGCAGGGAATACAGGTAGTCCTTGACTTACAACATTCACTTAGTGACCGTTCAAAGTTATGACGGTGGCAGTGTCCCGGGGTCATGTGATCCCCTTTGGTGACCTTCTGACAAGCAAAGTCATATGCGATAGCCAGATTCAGACCAATTTTTTCCAATGTGCTTTCTTAGGGAAACAGGGTGGAGAATGAAATGTAAAACTATGAGCAGAGCTGAAACGAATTCCTATTATGCCCCACAATTGCAATATTCTGGATTCTTTTCTTAAATCGTAATGCCTAGAACTGTAATGGAGAACCTATGGCACGAGTGCCACAGGTGGCACACGGAGCCATATCAGTGGGCACGCGTGCTCAGCTCCAGCGCACATGTGCGCTCCGGCCAGCTGATTTTCGGGCCTTCCGGGCCGACCAGAAGTCAGGAAACAGGCTGTTTCCGGCCCCTGGAGGGCCTCCAGGGGGCAGTGGGGAAGGCCGTTTTCGCCCTCCCCAGGCTCCTAGAAAGCCTCTAGGACCACCTTCTGCCACCGATAGCCTCCCACCAACCAGTACGCGCCCACAGAGAGGGACTCCTCAGGGTGCCGTCAGCCAGGCAATGTCGGCTGGCGACCCCCAGGGGGAGGGCCTTCTCTGTGGCAGCTCCTGCCCTCTGGAACGATTTGCCCCTGGAGATACGAAGGATATCGGATCTCCGGGTTTTTCGCCGTGCCCTAAAATCTTTTCTTTTCCATCAAGCAGGGCTGGCATGAACCCCCCCCCCCTTTTTAGTTTTTTAGCTTTTAAATTGTCAAAGGGGTTTTAGTTTTCAATGTTTTAAATTTTTTGGGTCACAGTTATTTAATTCTTTTAATAATTTTAAATTTTGTATTGATATGTGTTTTAGTTCTGGCTGTGCACCGCTCTGAGTCCACTTGGAGAAAGGCGGGATATAAATTGAATAAAATAAAATAAAATAAAATAAAATAAAATAAAATAAAATAAAATAAAATAAAATAAAATAAAATAAAATAAAATAAAATAAAATAAAATAAAATAAAATAAAATAAACAAACAAACAAACAAACAAACAAATAAATAAAAACGGGCCTACCGGGCCCACTGTGCCATCATGTGCCAAAAGCGGGGAGAGTGCGGGTGCATCACACGTGCGTGCATGGGGGGGGGGAGTGCATAGAATTATGGGTGTGGGCACGTGCATGGATGACCCCCCCCACGCTCCCCCCACTTTTGGCACACAATGACAAAAAGGTTAGCCATCACTGGCCTAGAATTTGAACTTCAGCCCTTCATATTTTGATGAAAAAAGCAACATTTTGACATTTCAATCCCAATCTGGATGTCTACGTGATCTAAACTGAAATGCCACCCTTCAACATCCTTGGTAGATATAGAGTCAAGTCAAATATTCGTGGTTTTTCCAAAATGGACATAGGGACTCAACAAACATGAGATTTCATTTCAGCTCATCTCTCAAATCAGGCAGCTGCTGGGAACCACTGTGTGGATCAGATATCCCAAATTAATTTAAAGGAAATTAACAATGTATGCCTTCAAAACTCCTTACATATGGGCTCATTCTGAGACTACATAAATTGCTTCTAACCAGTGGTGGGTTTCAAATTTTTTTACTACCGGTTCTGTGGGTGTGGCTTGGTGGGTGTGGCTTGGTGGGCGTGGCAGGGGAATTAATACTGTAAAATCGCCATTCCCACCCCACTCCAGGGGAAGGATGCTGTAAAATCTCCATTCCCTCCTGATCAACTGGGACTTGGGAGGCAGAGAATAGATGGGGGTGGGGCCAGTCAGAATTTTTACTACGGGTTCTCCGAACTACTCAAAATTTCCGCTACCGGTTCTCCAGAACTGGTCAGAACCTGCTGAAACCCACTTCTGCTTCTAACCAATATTTCGTATATCACGGCACCCATATCTCTTGGAAGGCCTGCCAATAAAAGCTGCAGGGTAATTTATCAGTGTTTTAAAAATGTAAAAAGTTAATTAAACTTGAACTGGACACCAACAAATATATGTTTGTAAGATCGCCATCATCGTTTCCCATTTCCGCTGCATATATATATATGACTTTTCTAGTCAGGGTTTTTCCTACGTAAATCATTACGTAAAAATTGATTTACGTAGGAAAAACCCTGACTAGAAAAGTATTGCACATATAATCCTACGAATAAAAGAACAAAATAAATATTTGACCTTTACAGGGAGGAGTCATAAAATAAGGGTGTGGCTGGCTGAAGAGGCCTTATAAGGCCGAAATAGATCTATCCCAGTCTCCCTTAAGTCTCTCAGCAGACAACACAAAATTTCTGATAAAGCCTGAAAGTGGTGATTTGAGATATCACCCAACTATGGCAATACAAACATCTTGATTTATGTAGGAAAAACACTGACTAGCAAAGTATTACACATATAATCCTATGAATAAAAGAACAAAATAAATATATATATGAGATTTGTTTCAGAACTGAAGAAGCTTCTTAGATGCAAAGCAAAATGTTTTCAAGGGAGAAAAAACCCCCAAGGAAGTCCAGTTGCCTTTTTGGAAAAACACCTTTGGGACGAACCTGTCTCCCCTTTGCATGCCAACTCTTCTGACTTAGAGATAAATGTAAATTTGCTGGATATGAATACACCTTTTCAGCAAGGAATATGTCATGAAAAAAAGGAAAGATAAAATAGAGACTGGGTGTTCTTCTAACCTAACTCTTCTTCTTTCCCCTTAAACCTGGTTTTAACCGCTAATTTCCTTTATGTGTTTTTTGTGCCTTCCTCGTTTGAGTGCACCCTTGTTTAAAATCTATAGGGAGCTTCTCCCTGCCTCAAGTCTAATGCATCTAAATTCCCCCTTTCCACTAGGAATCGGTTTTCAGTGGCTTACGCAGCTCAGAAGCCCTGGCTCTTGAATGCGACGGTGGAAGAAAACATCACCTTTGGGAGTTCTTTTAATAAACAGAGGTAAAGATTTTACATCGGTCTCTTTCTAACTACCAACAGTGATAGAATTCCTGAACTTTTTCTAGATTCAACTGGGACTTGCCATTGCTAAGTGGTGCAGTCACACGATGTTTTGCTTAACAGCTGCCTTGTTTAAGAATGGAAACTTCAGTCCAATTAGGGTCATTAAGTAAGGACGACTTATCCTAGAATTTAGAATAACAGAGTTGGAAGGGACCTTGGAGGTCTTCTGAACTGAACTGCCCACGGAAATGCATAAGATCTCCTACCTCCGTGTATTTCGCTGTGCCCTCAAAATCCTGCTGTTCCGCCAGGCCGGGCTATCAATGTAATGATTTTAAATTGGATGTTTTAAATTTTTGGGGTTTTAAATATGAGCCGAAATTATTTAATAATTTTAATTATTTTATTTTTAATTTAATAGGCTGTACACCGCCCTGAGTCCTTCGGGAGAAGGGTGGTATAGAAATTTATTTATTTATTTATTCATTCATTCATTCATTCATTCATTCATTCATTCATTCATTCATTCATGCATTCTAGTCCAACCCCCCCCCCCCCCCCCGCTTAGGCAGGAAGCCCTACACCACTTCAGACAAATAGCTATCCAACTTCTTTTTAAAATCTTCCATTGGAGCATTCACAACTTTTGCATAATTTTTTTTATTTTTATTTCTCATAAACATATTTAAGTGTACAGTCTCTTATCCATCATTAACCATTGATCATTCATCTTATCCTTTAACTTTCATTTTTATTTGTTCTGGGGCTGCTCTTTTACCATTTCCTCTTCTTTGTTTTCACAACTTCTGGAGGCAAGTTGTTCCGCTGATGAATTGTTCTAACTGTCAGGAAATTTCTCCTTAATTCTAAGTTGCTTCTTTCCTTGATAAGTTTCCACTCATTGCTTCTTGTCCTGCCCTCAGGTGCTTTGGAGAATAGCTTCGCTCCCTCTTCTTTGTGGCAGCCCCTGAGATATTGGAAGACTGCTATCATGTCTCCCCTAGTCCTTCTTTTCATTAAACTAGACATACCCAGTTCCTGCAACCGTTCTTTGTGTGTTTTAGCCTCCAGTCCCCTAATCATTTTTGTTGATCTTCTCTGCACTCTTTCTAGAGTCTCAATATCTTTTTTACATTGTGGTGACCAAAACTGAATTCGGTATTCCAAATGTGGCCTTACCAAGGCATTATAAAGTGGCATTAACACTTTACGTGATCTTGATTCTATCCCCCTGTTTATGCAGCCTAGAATTGGCTTTTTTGGCAACTGCTGCACACTGCTGGCTCATATATTTAAATGGTTATCCACTAGGACTCCAAGATCCCTCTCACAGTTACTACTATTGAGCAAGGTCCCACATATACTGTACCTGTGCATTTTGTTTTTCTTGCCTAAATGTAGAACCTCGCTTTTTTCACCGTTGAATTTCATTTTGTTAGATAAGGCCCAATGTTCAAGTCTTTCAAGATCCTTCTGTATCTTAAGCCTTATCTTCTGGAGTGTTGGCTATTCCTGCCAGCTTGGGGTCATTGGCAAATTTGATGAGTTCCCCCATCTATCCCCTCGTCCAAGTCATTGATGAAGATGTTGAAGAGTACTGGGCCTAAAACAGAGCCTTGGGGTACCCCACTGCATACTTCCCTCCATGTAGATGCAGTTCCATTGAGGACTACACATTGAGTGCGGTTGGTCAGCCAGTTATGAATCCATCTGGTGGTGATGATGTCCGTACGTGTAAAGATAAATATTTCCCTGTCAATCATGTCCAACTCTCATCTCTGTTTCTGTTGTGGCTCCGTTGCCTGAGCCTGGGCTATCGACAGATGCAGACTCTGAGAGTGAGGGGGAGGAGTTGGCAAGGCCTCCCTCTCCAGGACCCTCCTCTCTGGCAATGCCTCCGGAGGACACCGAAGGCCAAACGATAGGCTCAGAGCCAAGCACGTCCCTGCAGCCACAGGTGGACAGCCACGAGGAAGATAAGTGCTGGCTGGACCCTCGACAGAGGCGCAGGGAGAAGCGTGCACAGCAGAGGGGAAGGCGTGCCAGAGATTAGCTGAGTCACTCGACCACACCCCACAGGGTATATATGTGGGTGTAGTGGCCGGTTCAGTTTGTGACGAGCAAAAACTGGAAATACTCCATGATCTCTGCGTTACTGGACTTTGCCTGCTTTATCGGGCTGCATTTGGACTAATCCTTGTATTATTGACACTCTGCCTGTTTTATTGGAATGCTGCAGTCTAATCTTTGTTTTGTGTGAGTAAAATCTGAATTGGCAGCTAGCCACTGGGTTGCTGCCAGCTTTATCATCAAAGAGTTTTGTCGTGTGGCTTAACTCCGGGCCATCTGTGGGGGTGTGTGCGTGGTACGGGGACAGAACAGTTTCTTGGCTGAGGGACCCCGTGTTGTCTGAAGACAATTTCCATGACCATGTGGCCAGCATAGCTAAACAGAAAGGCTCATGGAGCTCTGTTACCTTCTCACCAAAGTGGTCCTTGCCTTTTGCATGCTTTTGAACTGCTAGAAGAGCAGGAGCTGGGGCAAGTAATGGGAGCTCACCCCATTGCCTGGAGCTCAGGCGTCTTGAACTGGGGCTGTCAGCATCTCCAGCTGACAAGCTCAGCAGGGGTGGGTTCTAAATTTTTTTACTACCGGTTCTGTGGGCGTGGCTTATTTTGTGGGTGTGGCTTGGTGGTCATGTGACTAGGTGGGCGTGGCTAGCTGGTCAGGGTCATTTCTGGAAGGTCCTTACACTTACGACCAATCCTTGCACTTACAACCTGACTCATTTGTTTGCTTTTAACACTGATCAGCTGTAGGACAGCCCTTTGAAGCCCCCCGGCAAGAGTTTAAACAGTTTTTTTCCCTCTAGTCATCAGATGGGACTCAGGAGGCAGCAATAGATTGGGGGTGGGACCAAATAAAAGGTAAGAATAATGTGGGGGGGTGGGGGGGCGGGGGGGAGAACCGGTTCGGTGACGTCATTTTGTCACCGCTACCAGCTCGGCCGAACCGGACCGAACCAGGAGGAACCCACCACTGAAGCTCAGCATCTTTAACCACTGAGCCATCGGGCCCCCTGGATTACAGATAGTCCTCAATTTAACAACATTTAGTGACCATTCAACATTATAACGGCACTGAAAAATGTGACTTATGACTTTTTTTCACATGCAGCATCCCCACAGTCACGTGATCAAAATTCAGATGCTGGGCAACTGACTCGTATTTATGACGGTTGCAGTGTCCCACGGTCATGCGATTCCCTTTTGTGTCCCTTCTGGACAAGCGAAGTCAAAGGGGAAGCCAGATTCACTTAACAAGCGTGTTAACTAACTTATCAACTGCACTGATTCACTTAACAACTGTTAAAGAAAGAAAGGTTGTAAAACGGGGCAAAACTCACTTAACCAATGTCTCGCTGAACAAGAGAAATTTTCGGCTTAATTGTGGTCCTAAGTGTATTTGTAGCAACAACCATTTCCATCTCGAAGCCGTGAATCTGTAGGGATAAAATCACCGACAATACCTGGTGCCATCATTCAATTTTTCTTTTCTTTTCATCTTAATAAGATTGGGTGCAGGCCAGGGCATCCAGAACAGTGGTGAAATCCAATTTTTTTTACTATTGGTTCTGTGGGCGTGGCTTCGTGGACATGGTGTGGCTTGGTGGGTGTGGCAGGGGAAGAATACTGCAAAATCTCCATTCCCACCCCACTCCAGGGGAAGGATATTACATAATCTCCATTCCCACCCCACTCTGGGGCCAGCCAGAGGTGGCATTTGCCGGTTCTCCGAACTATTCAAAATTTCCGCTACTGGTTCTCCGAATTACTCAAAATTTCCGCTATCGGTTCTCCAGAACCTGTCAGATCTGCTGGATTTCACCCCTGATTCAGAAGATGACAAATCATCATACAAGCCAGTCAGTACTAAGACATTCTTTTAAAGTCCCATCCTTCCCTGCAAATTTTCTCTAAACTACATCCCCCCTTGCCTCGTAAAATGTGAAGTGGTGAGGCAATGCATTTGCTAAGATAACCTTTCCCTGTTTGCAGACTCTGTCAAAAGCTCTTGTAAGCCTCTCTTCCCTCCCCTCACTGCGTTCTCTGATCCTAGAAAGTGTTTTCCAAAAAAGGAAATAATGAAGTGGAGGATGGGAAAACATCTGCATAGTTCCTGAGAGGAAAACAGTAAGAGTAGGTTAATATAAGTAGCCCAGTACTATTGATTTAAAACTTAGTGCAACTGATCCTAATTCCTGATGAGCAGTGGTGGTATTCACTTACTTTCCCTACCGGTTCGCAAATGTGAGCATGCGCACCCATGTGCTCGCTTCACTCGCATGTACCACTTCCGCGCATGTGCACGGCCTTCCGCGCATATGCTCTGCTTGCACACATGCCTTCCATGCATGTGCCCCGCCTCAAAAACATGCCTAAATAGGATGGCATAGAGCCGGGGTGGGTGAACGGGCCCATCCGTGATTTCTTCTGCCGGTCCGAACCGGTTGAATACCACCTCTGCTGATGAGGGTTATCAGTCATAACAAGGGAGCTGAGGCTGAATTTAAAGTTTATGATATCAGTTCCAAGGGAGAAAAACAACTGGAAAGAAGGGAAGTCATACATTTAAAAATAAAGACTCATTAGAGTACTTCTGCATGAATGCTATCTACACAGGATATGGTTTCCGATTCCCAGACTCTCCTTCTGCACAAAAATTATTTTGCTGCCTGCCCATCCACCCTCTTTTCTTTTATTCCATGTTTACTGTATGTTTAATTTCGAGGAGGGGAGAATCAGAAGGAATATAACTATTTTTTAACATTTGAGAATCACAAATCCTTTTTCCTAAGTCACCCAGAATGTTACCTTCATATCCTGAACAGAGGTGGGTTTCACATAATTTTACCACCGGTTTGCCACGCACCGAAAATGTGAGCGCATGTGCAGCCTTCCACGCAGGTGCTTTGCTCACGCACACGGCTTGCATGCATGCACACGGTTTAGAAAATGTGGCTAAATAGGATGGCATAGCACCAGAGTGGGTGGGCAGCCCCTACCAGTTCTCTCCGAACCGGCTGAATACCGTTCCGAACCGGCTGAATACCACCACTGATCCCAAACTTCAATCCTGGCTCACACAACAAGCTCTGATTGCTTAATTCATCCATGTCATGGGTTGAGACAATACATGAAGCCGTAAACTCAACATTCAGGCTTCATTAAGCCACCCAAAAAAGACCCAGGTTGAAACAAATTGAAATGAACCTGTACAAATGTTAAGCTCTTCGTCTGACTTAAAGGTAGTCTTCAACTTACAACCATTCATTTAGTAACCATTCAAAGTTGCAACGGTGCTGAAAAAAAGCCATTTATGACTGCTTTTCACAGTTACGACCATTGCAGCATCCCCATGGTCATGTGATCAAAATTTGGATACTTGGTAACCGATTCATATTTATGATGGTTGCAGTGTCCCGGGGTCATGTGACTATTTTTGCAACTTATGACAAGCAAAGTCAACGGGGGAAACCAGATTCACTTAACAACCATGTTACTAACTTAACAGCTGAGGTGATGCTATGTCATGTAGTTTTACAAGTCAGCTTAACGCATTGTAAGCCGCCCTGAGTCTCCGGAGAAGGACGGCATATAAATCAAATTAAAAACAAAACAAAAACCCAACACCCAGAAGCAGACTGGGAGACAGTGCAGGTCACGGAGCATTTAAAACAAGGTTTCTCAATCTTGCAACTTGAAGATAGGTGGACTTCAACTCTCAGAATTCCCCAGCCAACATGGCTGGCTCAGGAATTCTGGGAGTGTTCTGCCCCGGCTACGGACCCCAAAGAACGCAGCACACACAAAGTCTGTAGAAACCTTAGTTTACTAAATTAAATTATTTTTCAAATAAAGGCTGTTAATTAACTTTCTTAACCGCCTACAAGAATCCAAAGAATAAATAATCGTAATCTTACTATATTTGGCAGAAAGCCCAGAAACAATTTGCAGGAAACTGATAAGAGAACTAAGATCCAGATGCGAAGGAGAGTGAACGAAGTTGTTCCCTGCAAATTGCCTCAGTTGTCGTCCTTCCTTAAATAGGCTAAGGGAGTGGCCAATTAGCCCCAAGCCTTACTCTCGAGGACACCTCCTCCTGAGGAGCCACTCCTGCCTTTTGGCAGCTCTGCGCGCCCGTGCATTGAGAAGAGGCTCCTCCTCTTCTTCCTCTTCACTTATAGGAGCTTCTGGAGGTTCTGAAGGCCCTGGCTGAATCCCTGCCTCTGGCACCACATCTTCTCCAGCCTCCTCACTGTCTGACTCAAGTGCCAGTTGCACAGGCTGCTGGCACAGCACCACACCAGCCTCCTCGCTGTCGGAATCAGCTACGAGCTGCACAGGCCGCTGACGGGCCACAACAGGGAGTTGAAGTCCACAAATCATAAAAGGGCCATCGTTCCCCACCCCTGTTTTAAAACCCTTCAGTCTTCTCTGGACCTCATGCTTTGTTTCTAATATTTCTTCCACAGGTACAAAGCCGTGACTGATGCGTGTTCTCTACAACCTGATATTGATCTGTTGCCATTTGGAGATCAGACAGAAATTGGAGAAAGGGTAAGTTAAGAAGGAATTTGCCATTGCTATTTTTCGGACACTCCTGCATTATTGGGAGACCTGGAGTGTATCCCTGCTATTGTTCAAGCTACCTGTGGATGTCAGGTTGATTTTATGTGGTCCCTCTGCAGGAGATCATTTGAGACCTAGGGTCCAACTAGATTGAGGCAGTGTATGTATTTAGTTACAAATTAAAAATTGCCTCTTCCTTGTGGATCAGGGGTGGGGAACTATGGTCCTTTTATGGATTGTGGACTTCAACTTCCAGAATTAGAATGGATTATAAGAGCCTGGCAACCATCAAGGTCATCACTGCAGGTGCTGGAGGAAGAGATGGACTGTTCCATAACAAAAGGGGATCTTATAACTGGACAATGTGATCACTCAGGGGTAGGGAGAAAGGGAAAGTATTGTTTAACTAAGCAAGGCTTTGCATGGGAAAACCAGAGCTGGTTTTGATTCTTCAGTACCAAAATGGTGTATCCAATAAAGTTTTACTTTTGGGAATTCAAAGCTCCCGAGAGTGTTTCCTTTTTTGGGGTTCACTAGTTGGACTGTTGACACCCTGACTGGAAGGACAGATACTAAAGCTGAAGCTCAAATACTTTGGCCACCAAATGAGAAGGAGGACTCCTTGGAAAAGACCCTGATACTGGGAAAGATGGAAAGCAACAGAGAATGAGATGGTTAGATAATGTGATCGAAACAATGGATATGAATTTGGGCAAAGTCTGGAAGACAGTGGAGGACAGGGGAACCTGGCTGACTGTGGTCCAAGGATCAAAAAGAGTCAAACACAACAACTAAACAACAACAATCCCTGCTAATATGCCAAGATCTTCTTTATCCTCTTTTAGACTGTTCACACTTTAAGTTTGGTAGCCAAAAACATTGAGATTGAATAAACCAATGTCATATAAATTTAGGAAGAAGTTTAGTTGTAGGAAGGTTTTTTTAAATAGTTGTTATTTTTTCAAGGGCTTGCCAGTTAAAGATGCTGCAATGTTTGGGCAGTCGACTGAAAATTATGGTTTATTATACCCTTTAGGGAATTAACTTGAGTGGAGGTCAACGGCAACGTATCTGTGTCGCTCGAGCGCTCTACCAAAACACCAATCTCGTCTTCCTGGTAAGTGAAAAGTATTTAAAAGAGGCAGAAGGCACTTTCAAACCAGGAGAAAGGAGAATCTAGGTTTCATACAAAATGCTTTAGATCAATGTTTCTCAACCTTGGCAATTTTAAGACGTGTGGACTTCAACTCCCAGAATCCCCCAGCCACCCATGGTCTTAAAATTGCCAAGGTTGAGAAACACCGATCTAGATTACCTTTTCAGCCTGTTCATTGGAAGCAGTTGGAGGATGATTTGAAGACAGGCCTGAATGCAGAATGCAGGTAATCCTCAATTTACAAGCATTTTGTTGTGGCCTGTTGGCTGTCAGCCCCTCTAGCAGCCGAATCAGAGGAGGAAGAGCAGGCATGGGAGTCAGAGTTAGCATCAAGGCAACCTGAGAGCTCCGAGGGGGGAAGAGGGAATGGAGTTGGCAGAGAGAGAGAGACAGAGGTGGAGCCTGGGCCATCCATCAGCCCTCAGATGGAGAGTCAACAGCCCCCAGGACTGGAGGTGGCTGATGAGGAAGAGGAGGAACAGCTGGGTCCAGTGCCTGACGTGCAGATGCGCAGAAGGCAGAGGAGAGGAGAGCAGTGGAAATCTATGGGCTGGTCCTTTGGGACAGAAGAGCCACCGCTGCTAGCGAAGCCCCACCCTAGCTCTGGGGACAAAAGGCAGGGAGGGGAGATAAATAGATGTGGCAGACAACTATTCATCTTCTGGATGGACTTGTTAGACTGCGTTGAGAGAGAAACTTTTTGCCGGGGCTGCCAGCATTCCTAATAAAGGAATCTTTGACTTACCTTCAGAGAGTTTGTCGTGTTTGGGGAGCTGGGTCAGAACACATTTGTTTAGTGACAATTTGAAGTTACAATGGCAAAGAGTGACCTACAACCAGTCCTCGCATTTACGACTAATGCAGCAGCCACATAGTCACGTGATCAAAACTCCATGCTAGGTGACTGGCATGTATTTGTAATGGTTGCAGCATCCCAGGGTTAGGTGATCGCCATTTGTGACATTAACCTTTTGTTAATTTCCTGTTTGGAATTCCAGGATGACCCATTTTCTGCCTTGGATATTCACCTCAGTGACCACTTAATGCAAGAAGGTATCCTGAAGTTCCTGAAAGATGACAAAAGGACACTCGTCTTAGTGACTCATAAACTACAGTATTTGCCACATGCTGACTGGGTAAGATGGATGGATGGATGGATAGATGGATGGGCAGAGAGCGACAGACAGACAGACAGACAGACAGATAGATAGACAGATAGACAGATAGACAGACAGACAGACAATTATGGATGGATGGACGGTCAGAGCAATAGATAGATAGATAGACAGACAATTATGGATGGATGGATGGATGGACGGACAGAGATAGATAGATAGATAGATAGATAGATAGACAGACAGACAGACAGACAGACAGACAGACAGACAGACAGACAGACAGACAGACTGGATGGATGATGGATGGATGGACAGATAAAGCAACAGACCGATAGATAGCTAGATAGACAGACAGACAGACAGGCAGACACAAGGATGGATGGATGGATGATGGATGGATGGACAGATAGAGCAATAGAGCAATAGATAGACAGACAGACAGACAGACAGACAAGGATGGATGGATGGATGGACGGATGGATGGACGGATGGATAGACAGATGGATGGATGGAGGGAAGGACGGACGGACGGATGGATGGATTGACCCAAAATCCTCCACCTGGCTTTCATGGCCAAAGGGGGACTGGAATTCTCCCAATTTCTAACTCACTAGACTAAACTGGCATTACGACAAATACGTCTGTAGCGATGAAGACAAGGGTAAAGGATTTGAGTAGAGTTTTTCAAATCCTACTTGTATCTCCTGCATGCCTCTAACCCTATCACTGAGCTATGGGTTTCAAGTAAAATGCGAAGACTAAGGACGGGGGCAACATTTTGCTTCATCAATTGGGTACAAATCGATTCTCACATTTGTGGTGCGCTAGCAGGAGTCATGGGTGAATGAGGTTGGGTCTCCAAATTCATCCCTTCTGGACAAGTTTCATGGCTGAAAGAAGGTCTTTCGTTACTGACAACTGGAAAAGAAGGCAACTAGTTAAAAAAGACATCCTTGATAGAAAAGTGATGTTAATCTATGCTGTGTCCTCTCAGGTTTGTTATGTGATAATAATAAAGTGTGTTGATTTAACACACTAATGCATAGACTCCTAATCTCCCAGAATCTTTGCAGTCTGGCATCATGGGGCAGTTGTGAGGCCAACAAGGTCAGCACTGGTAGATGGATCCAGATGCATCCCACTAGAGCAGGGGTGTCAAACTCAAGGCCCGCAGGCCGCATCCATCCTGAGGGACGCTTAGATCTGGACCTGGAAACAGCAAAGGACTGGCCTGCATCCCTCCCGAGCTCCTTTTTCACTGGCAGAGGGTTGCAGGCAGTGATGATATTCAGCCGGTTCTATCTGGTTTGGGTGAACTGGTAGCGGCAGGAGGCTCCGTTCACTCGACCGGACATAATCACATCCCGTTTTTGATTATCTGCACATGTGTGGAAGGCCCCTGCGCATGCACCAGAGGCCCTGCGCATACATGCACACTCACATTTGCGAACCAGTAGCGAAGGTAAGTGAATACCATCCCTGGTTGCAGGAGGCTGTCGCAGCAGAAAACAGAGCTCGGAGCCCATTTTCACTGGCAGAGCGCTTGGACTACCATAGGCGCTCCGAACAAGTGACGAGCTGGCCCTCTCCACCCTGCCCCCCCCCCAAGATCAAACACAATCCTGATGCGGCCCACAATGAAATTGAGTTTGACACCTCTGCACTAGAGTTTTTATAATCTGACCCACAGATAGATTGCCAACAGCCTAATTAGGCAAATATTTATGAAATAGCTTTCATGATTTCTTTCTGAAGTGTTTGACACCCATCGATAGAAGAGAACATTTATAACTCGGCTGCAAATGTTCTCTTCTATCAGCTTCCTGCAAGGAGATCCAATCGGTCAAACCTAAAGGAAATCAACCCTGTGTCAAGATGGAAACACTTTGCTTCTTTCAAACCTAACTCTTTTCAACTTGCCAATGAACTGGGGGGGAGGGAAGGGGGAAAAAGAATGCTGAGAATGTGTGCGTGGGCTGTGAAAGCCTGGCAACCATCAAGGTCACCACTGCAGGTGCTTGAGAAAGAGACGGACTGTTCCCATAACAAAAGGATGTCTCATAATTGGACAATGTGGTCACCCAGGGGTGGGGAGAAAGGGAAAGTATTGTTTAACTCAGTAAGCTTTTGCGTGGGAGAACCAGAGCTGGTTTTGATTCTTCAGTACCAAAATGATGTATCCACTAAAGTTTTACTTTTGGGAATTCAAAGCTCCTGAGAGTGTTTCCTTTTTTTTGGGTTCACTAGTTGGAACAGCTGATTCCTTTTTAATTCTTAGATCATTGCCATGAAAGACGGCACTGTTCTTCGAGAAGGGACCCTGAAGGACATCCAGATTAAAGACGTGGAGCTGTACGACCACTGGAAAACTCTCATGAATCGTCAAGACCAGGAATTGGAAAAGGTAAATATGAAGAGCGGGAAAATGAAGGCCTGGTTTGATCCATACATGGTGACATTCAGTGACATTTCTACCCAAATCTTATTCATTGGAAGTATCTCGTTTTTAATCTCCGATGACCTGTGAAGGTTGCGATGTTCACACACCAAGAAGCAAATTCAAGTCCACCATTGTCAGCTGAAATGCATGCGAGCACTAAAGTTGTAAATTGCCGGTATAATAGAAGAGCTATCCACTATGTTGTCAGAATATATACAATCTCTTTGCTCCCTTGGCTGGACATCATCTTCTTCAGACTTTTTACTCAATCTCAATCAGTATAGAGCTGGAAGGACCTTGGAGGTCTTCTAATCCAGGAGACCCTATACCTGTGATGGCGAACCCATAGCACATGTGCCGGAAGTGGCACGCAGAGCCATCTCTCTGGGCACACCAGCCATCACCCGTCGCTCTTCCAGGTTCACGCACGTGGGAATCCTGGAAACAGGAAGAGTAGCTGCAAGAAGCAATGGATGGAAACTAATCAAGGAGAGAAGCAACCTGGACTTAAGGAAAAACTTCCTGACAGTGAGGACAATTAACCAGTGGAACAACTTATTTATTTATTTATTTATTTATTTATTTATTTATTTATTTATTTATTTATTTATTTATTTATTATATTTCTATACCGCCTTTCTCCCGTAGGACTCAAGGCGGTGTACAGTCAAGAAAAATATAGATACACAAACATCATAAAATTGCTAATTAAAATTATTACTTAGTTTGGTCAATTAAATAAAACCCAGAATTAGATAACATTTTAAAAAAATCATTCACATGTTCATATGTTTAGCCCCGCCTGTTGGAACATCAGGGTCTTGAGGGCACGGCGGAAAGCACGGAGATCAGGGATATTCCGTATCTCCGGGGGCAGTTCATTCCAAAGGGTTGGAGCCCCCACAGAGAA
The DNA here is from genome assembly GCF_059756535.1 of Pantherophis guttatus. NCBI lineage: Eukaryota > Metazoa > Chordata > Lepidosauria > Squamata > Colubridae > Pantherophis > Pantherophis guttatus. The sequence continues at coordinate 9,169,118 of NC_142069.1, read as the reverse complement.
GGCCCTCCCCCTGGGAGTCGCCAGTCGGCATAATTTGACTGACGGTACCCTGAGTAGTCCCTCCCTGTGAGAACGAACTGGTCGGTGGGAGGCTATTGGTGGCAAAAGACGGTCTCGTAGGTACCCAGGTCCTAAGCCATGGAGCGCTTTAAAGGTGATAACTAACGCCAGCTGATGTTTGTGCGCACATGCACGCCAGAAACCGGAAGACTAGGTGGCCAGTGCACATGCATGCACCGAAAACCAGAAGATCATCTTCCCAGAGCGTGCATGTGCTGCTCCCGCATAACCAACGCTGCCCTATACCATTTCAGACAAGTTACTGTCCAGTGTCTCCTGGAAAACCTTCAGTGATGAAGCACCCACAACTTCTGATGGCAAGTTGTTCCACTGGTTAATTGTCCTCACTGTCAGGAAGTTTTTCCTTAAGTCCAGGTTGCTTCTCTCCTTGATTAGTTTCCATCCATTGCTTCTTGTTCTGAGTTCAAGTGCTTTGGAGAATAGCTTGACTCCCTCTTCTTTGTGGCAGCCCCTCAAATATTGGAACACTGCTATCATGTCTCCCCTAGTCCTTTTTCTCATTAAACTAGACATACCCAATTCCAGCAACTGTCCTTCCTATGTTTTAGCCTCCAGTCCCCTAATCATCTTTGTTGCTCTTCTCTGCACTCTTTCTAGAGTCTCAATGTCATTTTTACATTGTGGCGACCAAAATTGGATGTAGTATTCCAAGTGTGGACGTAGCAAGGCATTATAAAGTGGTATTAAAGAAGAAGAGGGAGACCTCCCACAGTAGGATTGTAAAGTCTGGAATAGAAACAAAATAGGGGTTGGATCAGGGGTGAAATGCTCCCGGTTTGGACCGGTTTGCCTGATCTGGTAGCGATGGCGCCGGGTGGTTTGGAGAACTGGTAGCAAAAATCCCTGCCCATCCCCAGCTGAGCCGCGCGATCATCAGAGGCTTTTCTTTTTACTTTTAGAAGCATTTTTTCTACAACCTCTTCGCCAAAGAGGTTGTAGAAAAAATGCTTCTAAAAGATTAAAAAAAAGAGCCTCTGACGATCACAGCTGAGCAGCGTGATCGTCAGAGGCTTTTTTAAAAAAACTTTTAAAAGCAATGCTTTAAAAGTAAAAAAAAAAAAAAAAAGATTGTCCGCCACAGCTGATCGGTACCTACGAGACCGCCTTCTGCCACCAGTAGCCTCTCACCGACCAGTACGCTCCCATAGAGAGGGTCTTCTCAGGGTGCCGTCGGTCAAACAATGTCGACTGGCGGCCCCCAGGGGGAGAGCCTTCTCTGTGGGGGCACTTGCCATCTGGAATGAGCTCCCCCCGGAGATACGGAGGATCCCGGATTTGCGCACTTTCCGCCGTGCCCTCAAAACATTCTTATTCCAGCAGGCTGGTTTGGCCTAACCTCCCTTTTAATTGCTTTTAAATTTGTTTTAAATTGGGGTGTTTTAAATTTGGTTTGGGCCAAAGTATTTAATGTATTTTTTAAATGGTTTTTCAAATGGTTGTACTATGTGTATTTTATCTTTTGGCTGTTCACTGCCCTGAGTCCTTCGGGAGTAGGGCAGTATATAAATTTAATGAATAAATAAATAGATAAATAAATAAATAACCCCCCCTCCCACGCTGTTTTACTTACCGCATGCCTCCTTTTGGCATGAACTGCTCATGCGCACCTCGCATTTGGTGCGTGCCGCGCACTGCGCATGAGCAGCCAACGAACTGGTAGTAAACCGGTTCAGATTTCACCACTGGGTTGGATCTCCCCATCAATTTTGAGAAGATTTGAGAGGATGACAGAGGATTCTTTAGGGATAATAAACCAACCCACGCCTCACGTTGAAATGGTGCTACAGATGTATTTGTCATATAGCCAGTTTAGCCTAGTACGGGGTCTGCAACCTTAAAGAACCATTTAGACCCGTTTCCCACAGAAAAGAAAACACCGGGAGCCACAAAACCTGGGTGGGCGTGGCCAACTCGACATCACTCACTTCTACCAGTCACATGACCCCCCCCCTCTAGCCACGCCTACCCAGCCGGTCATTAGGGCAGAGAACCAGTTGTTAAAAAACACCGGGAACCACAAAATCCTTTTGACATCTCTCTCTCCCCCCTCCCTCTCCCCTCCTCTCTCTCCCTCTCCGTCTGTATCTCTCTATGTCTCTCTCTCTCTCTTCCCCTCTCTCTGTATCTCTCTGTCTCTGCCCTGGCCGCTTCTCCATCCCCCACCGTCGCTCTTACCTTCTCAGGCCAGGCGAGGAGTGACTGGGAGGGGAGGGGCCAGCCAGTGCTGGGATCACCTGACAGGGAACCACAGCAGAGGGCCCAAAGAGCTGCATGTGGCTCTGGAGCCGCAGATTGCTGACCCCTGGCCTAGTAGGTTAGAAATTGGGAGACTGTGAATTCTAAAAGTCTTTCTACTGAATTTTTAATGCCCCTATGCAGAATATGGAAGCTGATCAAACTACTCTAGAAAGGAAAACTCTCCGAAGAGCTATGTACCCGAGAGAGTCAAAAACGCAACTGGAGGATGAGGATGAAGGTAATGCTGGCGTTATTTTGATTTGTTAAAAAAAGATATTTATGTACAAAATATGCACTTAAGCCATAAACATCGGGTGATGGTATTCGGCCTTCTAGGTCTCATACACACTTGCTATGAATGACTTTCTAGTACGGTAAGTTGTATTTCTTCAGCAGCTTAAAGGCTAAAATAGGTGGTCACAAGAAAGTGGAATGTAGGTCCCTCTGTCCTTAAGGCTTAGGATTTTGCTGATCTAATTGTGGCTCAAAACAAAAGCTAAAAGGATTAGAACTGATTGGTACTTGAATGAAAGACCACTGTAGCAGGGGTGAAATACTCCTGGTTCAGACCGGATTGCCCTATCCAGTAGCAATGGTGGGGGGTAGTTCGGAGAACCGGTAGCAAAAATCCCTGCGCTCCCCCCCCCACCGTGCCCAGCTGAGCCGCACGATCATCAGAGGCTTTTTTAAAAAAACCTTTAAAAGCATTTTTTTCTACAACCTCTTCCGATGAAAAAATGCTTTGAAAAGCCTCTGATGATCATGCGGCTCAGCTGGGATCCTCAGAGGCTTTTCAAAGCATTTTTTTCTGCAACCTCTTGGCCGAAGAGGTTGTAAAAAAAATGCTTTGAAAAGTCTCTGACGATCCCAGCTGAGTTGCCTGATCGTCAGAGAGGCTTTTCAAAGCATTTTTTAAAAAGCCTCTCTGATGATCCCAGCTGAGTTGCCTGATTGGCAGAGGCTTTTCAAAGCATTAGAAAAAATGCTTTGAAAAGTTAAAAAAAAAATAAGTTGGCCACGCCCACCCAGTCACATTACTCCCCCCCACCAAGCCACGCCCACAGAACCAGTAGTAACAAATTTTCCATTTCACCCCTGCACTGTAGGCTACCTGGGAGGTCAAAAAGACAAAAAACCCAGTGAGAAACAACCTACATTCTGTTGCCATGAAGATACAGGTAGTCCTCCACTTATAACAGTTCATTCAGTGACTGTTTGAAGTTACAACAGCATTGAAAAAAGTGATTTATAACTGTGTTTCACACTTACAACCGTTGAAGCACCCCCATGGTCAGGTGATCAAAATTCAGGCGCTTGGCAACGGATTCATACTTATGATGGTTGCAGCGTCCCGGGTGTGTGTGTCATGTGATCCTCTTTTGCGACCTTCTGACAAGCAAAATCAATGGGGAAACCACTTTGTTGCTTTGTTAGTAACTTTGTTACTAACGAGCACACGCTCCCGTTGCGAACCGGTAGTAAAGGTAAATAGAACCCATCCCTGATTAGCACCTCACTTGATCTTGATTGAATCCCTCTGTTAATGCAGTTTAGGATTGCACTGGCTTTTTTGGCTGCCACCACACTCTGCTGGTTCATATTTAGCTGCTTGTCCACTAAGTGTTGTGGCCCGTATGCAGCCTGTGAGGCTGGTGGCTGATTTGGACAGTGAGGAGGCTGGTGTGATGCTGCGCCAGCAGCCTGTGCAGCTGGCGCTCGAGTCGGACAGTAAGGAGGCTGGAGAAGATGTGGTGCCAGAGGCGGGGATTCAGCCAGGGCCTTCAGAACCTCCAGAAGCTTCTTTAAGTGAAGAGGACGAAGAGGAGGAGCCTCTTCTCGATGCACGGGCACGCAGAGCTGCCAAAAGGCAGGAGTGGCTCCTCAGGAGGAGGTCTCCTCGAGAGTAAGGCTTGGAGCTAATTGGCCACTCCTTAGCCTATTTAAGGAGGAATGCCAACTGAAGCAATTTGCAGGGAACAACTTCATTCACTCTCCTTCGTGTCTTGATCGTAGTTCTCTGCAAATTGCTTCTGGGCTTTCTGCCAACCGTAGTAAGATTAAGATTATTTATTCTTTGGATTCTTGCAGGCATTTAAGAAAGTTAGTTAACAGCTTTTGTTTGAAAAAAAAACACACTGATTTTATTTTAGTAAACTAAGGTTTGTACAGACTTTGTGTGTGCTGCGTTCTTTGGGGTCCATAGCTGGGGCAGAACACTAAGACTCCAAAATCCCTCTCACAGTTACCGCTATTAAGCCTGGTTTCACCCAGTCTATAGGTGTACTTTTGGTTTTTCTTGCCTAAGTGTAAGACTTTACTTTTCTCTACATTGAATTTCATTTTGTTAGATAGGTGCTTTGTTACTAGAACCTGGTGGTGCAATTGCAGTTGTGGGCCATGAGGCCCTGTTTGAATCTCCGTCACTACCTAGAATCTCCCTATGTTTCCTTTGTGGGAGATAGTAAATTATCCAGGTTAACTGACTCAGTGACCTCTGTAACTTTTCAGAGGAAGAGGAGGAAGAGGAAGAAGATGACAACATGTCCGCGGCAATGCCACTCAGGACAAAGATGCCCTGGAAGACTTGTTGGCTCTATCTCACCTCCGGTGGCTTTCTTCTGCTCTCCTTGATGATCTTCTCCAAACTCATGAAACACTCGGTCATCGTTGCGATTGACTTTTGGCTGGCTCAGTGGACATCTACGAATCAGACCCAAACGCTCTGCTCCGAAAAGGTAGGTGAATGTTTCATGGCTAGAGCAGGGGTCTCCAACCTTGGCAACTTTATGACTTGTGGACTTCAACTCCCAGAATTCCTCAGCCAGCGCATGCGCTGGCTGAGGAATTCTGGGAGTTGAAGTCCACAAGTCATAAAGTTGCCAAGGTTGGAGACCCCTGGGCTAAAGCAGTGATGGCGAACCTTTTAGACAACGGGTGCTCAAACTGCATGTGCGTTCCCAAACTGAAAGGTGCATGCACACGCGCATTAACGGACATGCGTGCATGCATGCATGGACATATGCATACGTGGACATGCACGCATGCACAGCAGAGACCCGAAGACCAGCTGGCTGCTGGGAGGCTGGGCATCCCAACACCGGGAGCGCGGCAGGGGTGAAATGTAAAATTTGTTACTACCGGTTCTGTGGGCGTGGCTTGGTGGTGGTGGGGGTAATGTGACTGGGTGGGCGTGGCCAACTTTTTTTTTTTAACTTTTCAAAGCATTTTTTCGTCGGAAGAGGTGGTAGAAAAAATGCTTTAAAAAAAAGCCTCTGATGATCGTGCGGCTCAGCTGGGCATGGGGGGGTGGGGCGCAAAGATTTTTGCTACTGGTTCTCCGAACCACCCGCTGCCATTGCTACCGGATCGGGCGATCTGGTCTGAACCGGGAGCATTTCACCCCTGGGGCGCGGCAAGAGGCAAGATCTTCTTTCATGAGCTTCTGTTTCATCATTTGTAGGGAAACAGAAGCTCACAAAAGAAACACCACAGAGATCTGACCTGGGGCGATGGTCCCCGTGCCAGGAGAGAGGGCTCTTCATGCCACCTCTGGCACACCTGCCATTGGTTCGCCATCACGGAGCTAGAGCAATCTTAGTTTAAGTAAAAACCAAAGGCTGGAACAAGCCATTACAATGGAAAAGAGGGCAAGCTGAAAAAGTGCCCTTGAAAAAGATCATTTAATTTAGGGATTATTCTTTTCTAGACCACTGAATGTCTGTGGATAGTTTCCTGTGCAGTGTGTAGGGCTGTGATGGCGAACCTATGGCACACGTGCCACAGGTGGCACGTGGAGCCATATTGGTGGGCACGCGAGCTCAGCTCTGACGTGCATGCGTGCGCCGGCCAGCTGATTTTGGGGCCTTTGGGGCCCACCGGAAGTCAGGAAAAAGGCTGTTTCCGGCCTCTGGAGGGCCTCCGGGGGGGTGGGGAAGGCCTTTTTCACCCTCCCCAGCCTCCTAGAAAGGCTCTGGAGTCTGGGGAGAGTGAAAAACAGGCCTTCCAGTGGGACTGGAAGTTGGCAAACGGGCCGTTTCTGGCCTCCAGAGGGCCTCTGGAGGGCCTATGGGGGAGGGGAGGCCGTTTTCGCCCTCCCCAGCCTCCTAGAAAGGCCCTGGAGCCTGGGGAGAGTGAAAAACGGGCCTACCTTGCCATCACATGCCAAAAGTGGGGGGAGCGTGGTGGGGGTCACATGCACATGCGTGGGGGGTGGGGGGCATAGAATTATGGGTGTGGGCACGGGCACGAGTGACCCACCCCCCGCACTCCCCCCACTTTTGGCCCGCAATGGCAAAAAGGTTAGCCATCACTGGTGTAGGGGGAAGCTTATGGGTAGTCCTTGACTTATGACCACAATTGGGATCAGAATTTGTGTCGCTAAGCAAGGTGGCTGTTGTGAGTTGTGCCCAATTGTATGACTGCTTTTGAAGGGTCCTTGGTGCTCTCTGAACTTGGTTGCTTTTTTGTAGACGTTTCGTGATCCAAACTGGGTAACATCATCAGTGCTGGTGCCGTGGTGGGTTAGCAAATCACTGCAGTTGTTAAGTGAATCACATGGTCCTTAAGTGAATCCAGCTTCCCCCACTGACTTGGCTTGCTGGAAGCCGGCTGGAAAGATTGCAAATTGTGATCACACGTCTGTGAAATGCTGCAACTGTCATGAATCCACGTGGGTTGCCAAGAACTAAGTTTGATCGTGTGACAATAGGGATGGTGTGATCGTCACAAGTGTGAGCACTGGTCGCAAGTCCCTTTTTTCAGTGCCGTTGTAACTTAGAATGGCCACTAAACAAACGGATGTAAGTCGAGGTCTTACATTATAAAATAAGGCAAAAGCCAATGAAGGAAATACACGATAGGCAAGATAAATCAACAGTAGGAATAATAGCAAAATAAATTGCGGCATTAGCGACCTCCTTAATAAAAGTTACAATAAAACATCTGCCAAACTTTCTTCTTAAAGCTCAGGACCCTCCTGATCTCATCCTGGCTATAAGGCCATGTCAAAGCTGATTAGTTGTGGGATGGGAGGCCATCAGGAGATCAATGATGTAAACTGGAAGTCAGAAAAAATGTCCTAGAAGAAATCAATAGCCATTTGGGCTGGTCTCTCTCCCTCTCTCTCTCTCTCTTTCTCTTTCTCTCTCTCTCTCTCTCTCTCTCTCTCTCTCTCTCTCTCTCTCTCTCTCTCTCCCCCCTCCCTCCCTCCCTCTCTTCTCTTCTCTCTCCCTCCCTCCCTCTCCCTCCTCCCTCCCTCTCTCTCTCTCTCTCTCTCTCCCTCCCCTCCGTCCCTCCCTCCCTCCCTCCCTCCTTCTCTCTCTCTCCCTCCCTCCCTCCCTCTCCCTCCTCCCTCCCTCTCTCTCTCTCCCTCCTTCCATCCCCTTCCCTCTCTCTCTTTCTCTCTCTCCCTCCTTCCCCCTCCCTCCCTCTCTCTCTCCCTCCCTCCCTCCATCACCCTCTCTCCCTCCCTCCCCTTCCCTCTCTCTCCCTCCCTCCCCCCTCTCTCTTTCTCTCTCTCCCTCTCTCCCTCCCTCCCCTTCCCTCTCTCTCCCTCCCTCCCCCCTCTCTTTCTCTCTCTCCCTCTCTCCCTCCCTCCCTCTCCCTCCTCCCTCCCTCTCTCTCTCTCTTTCTCCCTCCCCTCCGTCCCTCCCTCCCTCCCTCCTTCTCTCTCTCTCCCTCCCTCCCTCCCTCTCCCTCCTCCCTCCCTCTCTCTCTCCCTCCTTCCATCCCCTTCCCTCTCTCCCCCTCTCTCTCCCTCCCTCCCCCTCCCTCTCTCTCTTTCTCTCTCTCCCTCCTTCCCCCTCCCTCCCTCCCTCTCTCTCTCCCTCCCTCCCTCCATCACCCTTTCTCCCTCCCTCCCCTTCCCTCTCTCTCCCTCCCTCCCCCCCTCTCTCTTTCTCTCTCTCCCTCTCTCCCTCCCTCCCCTTCCCTCTCTCTCCCTCCCTCCCCCCCTCTTTCTCTCTCTCTCTCCCTCTCTCCCTCCCTCCCTCCCCCCCTCTCTCTCTCAGCCCAACCCACCTCACAGGGTTTTTGCTGTGAGGGAAAAAAAAGGAGGAGGAAAGTGTGTTGGATATCTCTGCCTTCCTGAGTTATTTGAAAAAAAAATAATCATAATAAAGGAGGGATATAAATCAATCAGTCCCTTTCATCTGTTGCCAAGGAAACGACATGGAACATCCATGGAGTTATGAGAAGTGACTTCGAGTAGATGTTACCAAATTTAACACTTACTGAAAACTTAACGTCACCTTTTCATGTATTTAGTCTCGTTCATGTCAGTTTCATAACGAATTGCAAACTTTAGAATTAGAACTCTGCGGACCGCAGCCAAAGCCTGTCTCGGCTGCATCAGCAACGCAGAAAATCGTATTGAATAAACTTTCCTCAGTTTTAAATTAGAAACGATTCCTCTACCTCCGGATAATCCTTCAGGTGGCCAAAAAAAAGCTGTAAGAAGCACTCGGTGTTAAATAGCTCCCTGCGTCCTCATATTAATTGTGAGCTGCCCAGAATCGTTTGGGCAGAGATGGACAGCTATAGAAATCAAATAAATAAATAAACTTATCCCCTAAAAGCGGTCAAGAAAACATGACAGGGACATTCTGTATAGATTCAAGGAATCTTTTTCTCTCCGCTCCTGGAAACTTCTCACAGCTTAGTCAGAGAGTTCTGAGAAGTGAACTCAGGATCCTGTATATGATCTCATTCACCAATCGCAGGAATTTCAAATCCCCTTTGGAGCGTCTTGTTTAGCCCGGTTTGAAAAGAGAGTTCAAGGCCTGGGACTCGAACTAAGGACGGCTTTGGGGTGGGTTTTTTTTTTTTTTTGCAAAATGGTTGGACTTCTGCAAATAATGTTCTGCTGTGCTCTGCTTAAATAAAATCCCAAAGTTGTTTGCATTTGCAAGCCAGAAAACTCCACAGCTCGTTGGTTTGGCTGCCAAAGCATTTAATGAAGGATAGAAGAGGGGAATCCCTTCGCCAGTTCTACTACTTTTAAGAGCCTTGGTGGCGCAGCAGACTAAAGTGCTGTTAAGTAGCACCAGCTGCCTGCAATTACTGCAAGTTCGAATCTCACCAGGCTCAAGGTTGACTCAGCCTTCCATCCTTCCGAGGTAGGTAAAATGAGGACCCGGTTTGTGGGGGCAATAAGCTGACTTTGTATAAAAAAGAACACCGCTTGGGGGGGGGCGAAAGCCCTACTAAGCAGGTATATACAAAAGGATGAAGGCTATTGCTTAACGCATTGTAAGCCGCCCTGAGTCTCCGGAGAAGGCTGGCATATAAATCGAACCAATAAATAATAAATAAATACTTAATACAGTGTTTCTGAATCTTGGCAACTTTATTTATTTTATTTTATTATTTTGTCAAACATATAAGAGAACAGATATAAGTATAAACACAGGGAATGGGTACAAATAAGTGGGGGACAGTAGGACAGGGACGGTAGGCATGTTGGGGTGCTTATGCACGCCTCCCTACAGACCTCTTAGGAATGGGGTGAGGTCAACAGTAGACAGTCTAAGGCAGGGGTCGGCAACCTTAAACACTCCTAACCAGAAGCCTCCCATTCAGTTCTGGATCCGACCGGAAGTCCGGTTCCCCCACCATAAAGTCTCCTCCTAGTGTGGCGTCCTTTTTCCTCTGCCAACTGGAAATCCAGTTCCCCCACCATAGAGTCTCCTCCTAGCGAGGCATCCTTTTTCCTCTACCTGTCCTAACTGAAAGCCCTATCAATTGTGGAGCTGACCGGTAACAGGGAGCCACAGCAGAGGGATGAAAGAGCCACATGCGGCTCCAGAGCTGCGGGTTGCTGACCCCTGGTCTAAGGTTAAAGTTATGGCCGTTTGGGGAAGTAACCACAGAGTCAAGTAGTGCATTCCAGGCATTGACCACTCTGTTGCTGAAGTCATATTTTATGCAATCAAATTTGGAGCGGTTTACCTTAAGTTTGTATCTATTGTGTGCTTGTGTATTATTGTGGTTGAAACTGAAGTAGTCATTGACAGGTAGGACGTTGTAGCAGATAATTTTGTGTACTATGCTTAGGTCAGACCGAAGGTGGCATAGTTCTAAATTGTCTAATTCCAAAATTTCAAGCCTGGTGGCATAAGGGATTCTGTTGTGAGCAGAGGAGTGAAGGACTCTTCTCGTGAAATATCTCTGGACTCGCTCAATTGTATTAATGTCTGATATACAGTGCGGGTTCCAGGCAAATGAGCTGTATTCGAGAACTGGTCCAGCAAAGGTTTTGTATGCCCTAGTTTGCAGTACATTACCAGAGGAGAAGCTTGTTAAAAAGAAAAAAATTCTCCTGTAAAGCAGTCACCAGAAAGGTAAAATTCAGGAAGTCTTGGAGAAGAATCATGTTACAGACTAACATAATAACAAGAGTTGGAAAGGGACCTTGGAGATCTTCTAGTCCAACCCCCTGCTCAGACAGGAAACTCTATACCATTTCAGATAAACATTTGTCTAATCGCTTCTTAAAAACTTCCAGTGTTGAAGCATCCACAACTTCTGGAGGCAAGTCGTTCTACTGATTAATTGTTCTCACTGTCAGGAAGTTTCTCCTTAGTTCTAGATTGCTTCTCTCCTTGATTAGTTTCCACCCATTGCTTCTTGTTCTGAGTTCAAGTTCTTTGGAGAAAAGCTTGACTCCCTCTTCTTTGTGGCAGCCCCTTAGATATTGGATTCGTTCGGGGTTTCTCAGATCACAGCAAATACAATTCAAATTCATTCATTCACTCACTCACTCACTCATTCATTCATTCATATGGGATTTTTAAATTCTGATTTCTTCATAAATCAGGGGTCGGGCAGGCCGAAACCCAGTGATGAGACAGTAAAATCCAATCAAGTTCAAGCCTTTATTTACTTACACCTAATGGACAGAATCCTGCCAAACTGACACTATAACTTTACTAGCTATATCCTGAGAGTTGCTAAGCCAAGGTATAATCACCTGGAAACGGTCAAGGGTAAAAGATCAGATCCGCACGTGAAGGTCCAATTCAACTGATTTATTGCTAAAACTCCTCTGTACAAGAATCTTCTCAACTAAGGAAAGCACCTGCTTGAAGTTAGATGAGGATCCATGGAGTTCAAAGGGGTTGGACCTAGTCCACTTATGACTACGTAGGGATTCTAGACTGATCCCTCTTTTAACTCCTCCCCCAGATTCTGCCACCTCTTTCTCCTACAGAAGCACTTCCCTCCTTCTCTGCCGTCTCATGATCCACATCTCTTTCTAGGAAAGTTCTGAGTTGATCAAATCTCCCCCCTCCTCTACTACTACAAGTGCACATTCCATCACACAAGGGGTTTGAATCAGTGGTGGGTTCCTCTCGGTTCAGCCCGGTTCGGCCGAGCCGGTAGCAGTGACGATATGACGTCACTGAACCGGTTCTCTTTGTTTGGGAGCTGGGCCCTCCTGCCGGCCCCCATGTTATTCTTACCTTTTATTTGGCCCCACCCCCAATCTATTCGCTGCCTCCTGAGTCCCAGCTGATCAGCTAGAAGGAAAAAAACTGTTTAAACCCTTGCCAAGGGGCTTCAAAGGGCCACCCTACAGCTGATCAGTGTTAAAAGGCAGTGTGGTGGTAGACCAGTGCGCTCGAAAAACAAATGGGTAGACCGGTGCCTCCAAGAACAAATGGGTAGACCGGTACAGCTCTGCAAGCAGTTAAAAGCCTGGTAGACCAGTACCTCTACTAAATCCTAAAAAATTGTCACATGACCATCAAACCATGCCCACAAAATAAGCCACGCCCACAGAACCGGTAGTAAAAAAAATTAGAACCCACCCCTGATTTGAATTGATGTTCCTAATTACCCATTACAGTAGTATAATTCTATGAGCCTTGGTCGTTATAGTTTAGTTGTATGTCACAATTCCATTTTACATTCCATGTAAAAATGGAAACTTTCATTTTTCTTTTAAAGAACTATAAAACCCAATTAACTTGGGTCATTAAGTGTATGCGGTACAAAAGTTATTCACCAGATAATCTGGCTATACTAGTGGCCAAAGTTGTGGTAACCTTTTGGGAAAAGTGTATTTTCTAAAACTGGCTAATAATCCCACTTTTTTGTGGGAGTAGTACCATAAAATTATATATCAATAGAAAGATAATTTAATCAAGAATGTAATGCAATAACTTTTATGAAGGATTTGCTATTAGAACAGCAGTTACAGGATAAAGAAGAAAAGTGAAACACGTAGAAAAAAATGAGATACACAAAAATGATCACCATAGAAAAAACGAGATATGCAAAAATTATCACCACGTCAGTTAATACTTAGTTGGGTAACCTTTAGCATGAATTACAGCCTTATAAAGTCTTCCCATGGAATGAACCAAGTCTTCTAGTTCTGCAGCTGTTCTAATGTGAAACCAAGATTGAATGATTGCTTCGATTAACTGGGTCACTTCTGACTAACAAGTTTCTTTAGTCTGTTACAGAGCTGGGTTTCAGCAGGTTCTGACCAGTTCTGGAGAACCGGTAGTGGAAATTTTGAGTAGTTCGGAGAACCGGTAGTAAAAATTCTGACTGGCCTCACCCCCATCTATTCTCTGCCTCCTGAGTCCCAGCTGATTGGGAGGAAATGGGGATTTTGCAGTAACCTTCCCCTGGATTCGGGAGGGAATGGAGATTTTACAGCATCCTTCCCCTGCCACACCTACCAAGCCACGCCCATCAAGCCATCCCACGCCCACCAAGCCATGCCCACAGAACCGGTTGTAAAAAATTTTGAAACCCACCACTAGTCTGCTCCATAGATTTTCAACTGGGTTAAGATCTGGGCTATTCCCAGGCCATTCCAGCAGTGGAATAGGATTATCTTGAAACTGTGGTGTTATTATATCAAACCTTTATTGAAAAGTGGTGTTATTAGCCATCAAACCTCAAAAATACACTTTCCACAATTTTGGCCACTACTATATGTTTATGGGATGTTTCAAAACAATGAAAAGAAATAGTAATCTTTCCCCAGGATTTATTTGAATTGTACCCTTGTTTTGGAACAGACGTGCCACGTTGCAGTGTTCAGCATTCTCAGTGGGGCAGGCATTGTACTTTGCCTTGTCACGTCTTTGACCGTTGAATGGATGGGCCTCACTGCTGCTAAGAACCTTTACCACGATCTGCTCAACAAGATCATCCTTGGACCCATCAGGTACAGAAATTATCATGTTCCTTTTGGTAGATAGAACGAGCCACTTAATAGATCTTATGAGTGTCCAGAACTTGAGTGGGAGAACCCAGGAGTAAAGAGGTAGTATCTAGTGGCCAGGGGTTGGGTCTTTAAGGGATAGATGTCAGGGTTCCAATGGATGCCCTAATTAAATCATGAGCCTCGAGCCAAGCTTCAAAAGAAATCCAGTTATTTATTAGGAGCTCCATGTCTGCACGTTCCAGGTGTAGCCAACTCTGACCCCATGTAATTTATGGTCCTAATCATGACCCTGTTTCTCCCCCTCCCCCCAGGGTGTGTCATCAATCAGATTTGCCCAAGGAGCAATTTCGCGGGTTGTAGAGACTACTCCCCTCTGACCATTGTCGGTAACTCTGGGAGACAGCCTTGAGAAAGATATGTCTGGAATGAGCTCCTGTCTGTGGCTGCCATGTTGCTTCATCGGTTTCCCATCCCCCTTGTCTATGGCAACTCGAGAGCAGGCTAGGGATGCTTTGCGAGTTGACAATAGACTTCAAACATCTGATCATTGCTGAGAATAGTATTTGGTAGATTAGTGGAGAAGATTGAAGCACTTCAAGTAACTGGATTTTGGTAAACTCCAAAGGAAAGAAGTATGATTTGGTCCATCCGTCCATCTACCCATCTACCCACTTGCCCAAAATCACCATGGATTTAAATTTAATAAATAATATCTGCCTGCCTGCCTGCCTGCCTGCCTGCCTGCCTGCCTGCCTATCTATCTATCTATCTATCTATCTATCTATCTATCTATCTATCTATCTATCTATCTATCTATCTATCTATCTATCTATCGTATTTTATTAAATTTTGTATGCTACTGCAGTTGTAACTATAATTTACTTATGGTTTTAGGAAAACAATACCATCTGCAAGGTGAATAAAACCAACTTTGGTAGTCTTCTCAATGTCCCGAAGGACGGAACTTTGTAAACAACTTTGCAAATCAAATGTCCCAAAATGTGGGGGCCACCCCAGAAAAGGCCTTGTTGTGTTGCATTGTCCATGTCCCCTTCACTTCAGAGAGGGAAGGGAAATTTTTGCCTAGATGATGTCATCAAAGGGGAAGATTGGTTTTATTGTTCAATTTTGGAAAGATGGCAACTCACGTAATTTAGTGCAAGATAGGGAAATGAAACAAAATTTATTTATTATGGATAAAATAAAATAACTGGGAACATTCTTTCTATACCGGATAACCTTTTACTATTCCTGCCCCCTTTACAGATTCTTCGATATGACACCTTTGGGGCTAATTCTGAACCGTTTTTCTGCTGATACAAACATTATTGATCAGGTGAGCACCTTGATTTGTTGCATGCTATGAGTTGGAAAATGGATATTTTATATATGTCTAGATCAGGGGGTCCATATCCTCCAAGCTGTAGTCCACTACCGGACCTTGGGCCTTTCCGAACTGGCTCGTGGAAGTGGTGGATGCTCACTCAAATGGAGCTGGGCACACACGTTTCCCCCCCTCTGTGGAACCATCCCCTCTTCCCTCCCTCCCCAGTCGCAAAGCCGAAAAGGTTGGGGAACTCTGGTCTAGACAGGTTTTCCATATGTGAAATGGGATTAGTAACCATTTTACAGGTTTCATGTCTGGTTGGAATTGTATACCTGTTCTGTCCCCGTCACACACACGCACCCCCACGGACGGCCCGGAGTTAATAAGCTACACGACAAAATCTTTGAAGATAAAGCTGGCAGCAATCCAGTGGCTAGCTGCCAATTCAGACTTTACTCACACAAAACAAAGATTAGACTGCAAGCATTCCGATAAAGCAGGCAGAGTTTCAATAATACAAGGATTAGTCCAAATGCAGTCCGACAAGGCAGGTAGAAGTCCAGTAACGCAGAGATCATGGATTATTTCTAGTTTTTGCTCGTCACAAACTGAACCAGCCACCACACCCACATTTATACCCTGTGGGGTGTGGTCCAGTGACTCAGCTAATCTCTGGCACGCCTTCCCCTCTGCTGTGCATGCTTCTCCCTGCGCCTCTGCCGAGGGTCCAGCCAGCACTTATCTACTTCGTCGCTGTCCACCTGTGGCTGCAGGGACGTGCTTGGCTCTGAGCCTATCTTTTGGGCTTTGGTGTCCTCTGGAGGCATTGCCAGAGAGGAGGGTCCTGGAGAGGGAGGCCTTGCCAACTCCTCTCCCTCACTCTCCGAGTCTGCATCTGTCGATAGCCCAGGCTCAGGCGACCGAGCCACAACAATACCAATCTTGGTATACAATGCTGATCATAATGCAATGCTGATCATACTGCAATGCTGATCATACTGCAAAACAGGTAGCCCTCTGTTCTGACCCAGCTCCCCAAACACAACAAAACCTCTGAATTCATCAAGGATTCCTTTATTAGGAGCGCCAGCAGCCCTGGCAAAAAGTTTCTCTCTCAATGCAGGTTAACAAGTCTGTCTGGCAGGGAGGTGAATAGTTGTCTGCCATATCTATTCATTTCCACCCCCTGCCTTTTATCCCCAAAGCTAGGGTGGGGCTTCACTAGCAGCGGTGGCTCTTCCGTCCCAAGGATCAGCCCACAGATTTCCACTGCTCTCCTCTCCTCTGCCTTTTGTGCATCCACACGTCAGGAACTGGACCCAGCTGTTCCTCCTCTTCCTCATCAGCTACCTCCAGACCTGGGAGCTGTTGACTTTCCATCTGAGGGCTGATGGACGGCCCATGCTCCACCTCTCTCTCTCTGAGAGCTCCATTCCTCTTCCCCCTCGGAGCTCTCAGGTTGCCTGATGCTGATCCTGACTCCCACACCTGCTCCTCCTCTGATTCGGCTGCTGGAAGGGCCGGTGGCCGACAGGCCAAAACACCCTCACTTACCAACCATTCATTCATCAACTGCTCACAGTTACAAAGGGAACTTAACACAGGTCCTCATAGTTGTGGTCCCTGCGGTATCCTGCAGTTATGACACGGGATCATGATTGGTGACTTTTACTGCTGGCTGGAAGCCAGCAAAGTCAATGGGGAAGCTGGCAGGAAATAAAAATGGCGATCACTTGACTGCAGGACACATGATCCGCACAGGGTTCGCCTAACTAACGGATCGCCTAACTGATCCGTTTGGGGGTACACTGGTATAATTTTAAATCATTTTTTAATTGGGTTACTGATTTTAATTTGGTATTGTATTGTGATTTGTATTGAAGTTGTCATTTTGTAAGCCGCCTTGAGTCCCTAGGGAGAAAGGCGGCATATAAATCGCAATAAATAAATAAAATAAATAAATAAACTGGTACTGTCATGAGTTGGATCAGTCACGGGACACCAAGTCTTACAAGTGCGGTTGCTTAGCAACAGAGTTCCTGGTCCCAATTACCTTCAGGAAGCAAGGACCACCTGTATATGTTATCCATCCTCCTGCACTTTTAATTGAGAAGAAAAGGAGTTGGCAGCTTGTATGCGGCAAGACTTCTAGCCAATGAGAACCTGCCTGGGGTGCAGTTTTAGAGGACATGATGCACAAATATCTCCCATCTTGTCTTCTATAGAAGCAGGTTAGTTTTATTTAAGCTGCATAGATCCATAGTGCGAGAAAGATTCATCTTACGTGGTAGGGAAGCTGAGCATTATACAGATTTTTTCAATGAGTTTTTAACTGTTCCTCTGTCTACTCTTCCTTTTGAGGGAGCTCTTCTTAAATTTCAGATGAACCTTCTTTCAAATAAATGCTGTAACTGGGTGGCTGTAGGAGAAGGCCAGGCAGAGCTGGGAGGCAGAGTTAAACATCTCATCAGCTTAGAGCAGGGCTGTCAAACTCGCGGATGGCGGCCCGGATGCGTCACATGCTGGCCACGTCCACGCCCGGTTTAGCAAAGGTGAAAAAAGTCCTGATACATCACGTGACGATGCCGTGACGACTCAAATTTGACACCCCTGGCTTAGATTCTTTACGTTGCCACAAATGATCCAAGTAGAACCCCTCTTGCGTTCCACTGACCTTTTTCTAGCGCCAATTTAGTGCCGACTGTTACTTGGTTAGATTAATGTCAGGCGCAAAGCATCAGGACCATACGTTAAACTGCAGCCCAGAAGCCTATACACAAGAATCTAGTCAACTAACAGTCAGCACTAAATTGGCGCCAGATGAAGTCAATGGAATTCAAGGAGAGACTGGACTTGAATCATTTGTGGCGACGTAAAGACTCTAAACTGATGATATGTTTAACCCCACCACCCAGCTCTGCCTGCACTTTCCCTACAGAGGCTGTGGTCTGATATCGCATTTATTGCTTATGTTTGCTGCAGCACATTCCACCGACTGTGGAATCCCTCTCGCGTTCAACATTACTCTGTCTATCTGCTGTCGGGATGATTTCATATGCCACCCGCTACTTCCTACTTGCTCTCCTGCCTCTTGCAGTGGCGTTTTATTTCATCCAGAAATACTTCAGAGTGGCATCTAAGTAAGTTTTTCATTTCTCTCTCCCTCTTTTAAAAAAAGATAGAAAATATTTAATTAACGGATGACGTTAGAATTTTGAGGTTTGTTATCGCCAGCAGGGGAAGTGTTTTTGGCAGGATGGGGCATTGTGCAGTCATAAAACTGCATGTTCAAGGATAACTGTAATCCCCATACAAGGCTAATTTTAAAAAAAGTGGCTTTGTCCAAATAATTTAAACCTTTGGTGGCAGCATTCAATCCTTGTTTGATTTGCAAGGAAGCAGGGGAAGAAAAAAAAGGTGAGTAAAAGACAAGGAAGAAAAAGAATCCAGTGGATAAGACATTAGGTTGAAAACCAGGAGACTGTGAGTTCTAGTCCTGCTTTAGGCATGAAAGCTGGCTGGATGACTGTGGACCAATCACCAGAAGATTGTGAGTTCTAGTCCCGCCTTAGCCATGAAAGCCAGCTGGGTGACTGTGGGCCAATCACCAGGAGATTGTGAGTTCTAGTCCCGCCTTAGCCATGAAAGCCAGCTGGGTGACTGTGGGCCAATCACCAGGAGATTGTGAGTTCTAGTCCCGCCTTAGCCATGAAAGCCAGCTGGGTGACTGTGGGCCAATCACCAGGAGATTGTGAGTTCTAGTCCCGCCTTAGCCATGAAAGCCAGCTGGGTGACTGTGGGCCAATCACCAGGAGATTGTGAGTTCTAGTCCCGCCTTAGCCATGAAAGCCAACTGGCAACATTGGGCCAGTCGCTTTCTCTCAGCCCAATTCAAGTCACAGGATTGATGTTATGGAGAAAATAGGAGAAGGAAAAAGTATTAGGTAGGTTTGCTGCTTGAGTTATTTATTTTTTAAAAAAATAAAAATAAAGGTGGGATATAAATAAATAAAACAAAAATAAATGAGCATCAGAAAGAGAAAAACAAGAGAAACTTCTGAAACAAAATGGGGGACTTCCTTCACTGTTGCTGTCTTAAGCTCCTTTTGGTAGGTGGCTTCCAATGGATAACTTCTAAGCAGGGGTGGGCTTCAAAAATTTTAGCAAGGGGTTCTCTGCCCGGTTGCTGGGTGGGCGTGGCCATGGCCATGGTGGGTGTGGCCTAGTTGGCCTCCTGCAACATGGCAGATTTTTGCCCTCCCCAGGCACTGGAGGCTTTCCTTGAGGCTCCGGGAAGGCGAAAACGGTCTCCCCAGGGAATGTGCCCATGCATAACAACCATAAAAGACTGTCACATTTTTGTTTAGGGAGAGCAAGTGATTCAATCGTTTAAATAAGGAAAACAAGGTCTTTGTTTACTAGATGCTGAAATATGGCTTCTTCTTGGCTCACCTCCTTTCTCTTGGTAACAGGGATCTCCAGGAACTTGATGACAGCACTCAGTTGCCTCTTCTTTGCCACTTTTCCGAGACTGCAGAAGGCCTCACGACCATCCGAGCATTCAGGTTTGCAAATAATAAGCCATTTTGAGCCATACACCATCCTTGTTTTTGACACATCCTTATGAAATTGTCCTTCTCTCATTTGGGGACCTTGAGTGAGATAGCCTTAAGTCATCCTTAGCTCTAGTGGTGTTCATTTAGAGCAGGGGTGGGGAACGATGGGTCCTTTACGACCTGTGGATGTCGACTCCCAGAATTCCTAGGAGCCATGGCCCAGGAATTCTGGGAGTCGAAGTCCACAGGTCGTAAAAGGAGCCATCGTTCCCCCCCCCCCCGATGTAGAATTTCCTCCCTCATTCCAACACCACATCAAGGCAGACTCAAAAAGGTGTGTCGAATCCGTTTTGAAAGCAACTACACCTGTCCCAGGATAATGCTTCAGGATCCAATCTGGGTCGGTCACCGAACTTCTCCGTCATCACATTCTGGTGAGAGAGAAGTTCTCTGAGGATGGGCTCCAGAAAGCTCGGAAGATTAAACCTCTGCTTCCGATGACTGACCCAGATTGGATCAAATCTGTTTTGTCACTCGTTCTTCTGGAGGGAATGTTATGGCACTGACTGGAAGCAGAGGCAATTACCGTATTTTTTGGACTATAAGATGCACCTAAATTTAGAAGAGGAAATCAACCCAAAAAAAGTTTTTGGCCTCCACGCGTCCCATTTCCGGGCCTTTTTTCGGCCCTTTTCCAACCTTTTTTTTGGCCCGTTTTCAAGGCTTTTTTCAGCCCATTTTTTTCAAAAAAAAAGCCTCAAAAACAGGCCCAAAAAAGCCCCCAAAATGGACCAAAACAGCCTAGAAAATGGGCTGAAAAAAGCCCCCAAAACAGGCTGAAAAATGGCCTGGAAAAAGCTGAAAAAACTCCCAAAAACAGGGCATGCAGAGGCCAAAAAACGGCTGGTGGGGGGCGGTCTATAAGACGCACAGACATTTTCACCCTCTTTTGGGAGACAAAAAAGTGCAAAAAATACGGAAAGTCAAGATGGGGATCCAGCAATGGAGGCATCAAATCTCTTGCCAATGTAGTTGACTGCCAGTTCAACGTAAGTGAAGGGCACTTCAACTGAGTAATGGGAAAAGACTCTTAATCAGATCCAGTTGTACATGGAATGACCCTCATTTGCTCCTGTAGTGTTGAGGACAACAACCACAACAAAAATCTGTAGTCAGGTTAAAGAGGAGAAAGAACAAAAGCTAGAATAGAAGTGAACCAAAATGTCTAATTTAAGGAAAAGAAGGACTAGATATGATAACAGTGTTATCTAAGGGGCTGCCCACAATGAAGAAGGGGTCAACCTATTCTCCAAAGCACCTGAAGACAGGAGAAGAAGCAATGGATGGAAAATAATCAAGGAGACAACCAAACTAGAACTAAGGAGACATTTCCTGACAGTTAGAACAATTAATCAGTGGAACATCTTGTCTCCAGAAATTGTGGATGCTCCATCACTGGAGGCTTTTAAGAAGAGATTGGACAATCATTTGTCTGAATTGGTATTAGGTTTCCTGCCTGAACAGGGGATTGGATTAGAAGACCTCCAAGATCCCTTCCAACTCTTGTTATTCTCTTAGTTTCATTCCCCTCTCCTCATCTTTGCAGCAGTTAAGCCAATGTTCTTTCTATTCGGAGTTTTATTAGAAAGCTAAGCTTTACTGGATGAAAACTGGCAATTATTTCCCTTTGTTCTGAGTTCATTAAGTACGCATCCAGAAGGCATGCATTCCCATCACAAGGCAACCTCCGAACAGCTCAGGCTTCTTCGAAGGTGACCTTTGTAACTGTCATTTGGACGGGTTGAAAAGTGTAGTAATAATAAGCAGAAGAGCACGATGGAGATGACATGATGCAGATTGTGTGTGTCAGAGTTTCCATAGAGGGAGAGGAGGGGTAGAAAGGAAGGGGAAAACGTGCAGATGCCAGAGAGGCCAGAGACAGACTGTAGTTATTATCATGTTATTGGAATAATGCATTCCGGTTTTTCATGGTGTGTAGGAAGGGATATTTATGCTACAGTGTTTTGCATGTGCCTTTCTTTGCACATCGGTGTCCTCTGGTAACAAACAAGCTGAGTTCATACAACATCTTAGACAATACAAAAATGGAAGTAGATTTCCTGGCTTCTGTATTTTGTTGGAATCTAGTTTTTGGCTTGTATATATAGGTTGGATCAGGCCATCACAACAAGCTATAATAGAGTCTGCCTGTTTGGGCATTCAAGGTTATATGAACACAGGAATTAACCTGGATTCAGAGTTAAGCCTAACGTGTGAACTCCAGCCACATAGTAATATAAACCTATTAATCACAATTGTGTGAGATAAATAAGGTTCGGTTTTTCCTTTGCGAAGAAGAGTAACGTATTATGAAATCACACGGGAAACCCCTGATATCTTGTAAGAGTTCACATGAAGATGCAGCATTTTCCCCACACACACTGCAACCCTTCAGAATGTCATGCAAGCATGTCTTGAGATGCTTGATGAAGTTGTGAGATTTGGGACATTGCGTTTTTTTAATGAGGACATGCCTAAGTCAGTGCATGAGATCATTGATGGGATCCATCAAGTGTAAACTTTCATGACCCTGTATTGGAATGTTGTACTGTATTTGTTAGAGTTTAAATATGTTCTGGTAATCCCAATCATATGGAAATGTCAACCAGTAAAAGTTCTATGTGAGTGTGCCTGGGAAGAAAGCCAGAAGGAAGTGACCTCTGATTAGCATCCTCCTAGACAAAAACCAGGCAGAGTGATAGAAGAGATCAAAGTAAATCTTAATTCTCTGTCTACGCCTTATGGTCCGTAGGTCATAAGATGATGAAGAGTCAATACCTTCAACCAGTAGTGGGATTCAGCCAGTTCGCACCTATTTTGGAGAACCGGTTGTTAACTTTCTAAGCAGTTAGGAGAACCGGTTGTTGGAAGAAATCTTATTTTGTTTTATTCCACTTTACAGAGCTAATCCTGTAAAGAAGGCAGGAAGGAAACATTCTGGTGTTATTTCTAGCCTAATCTTTATTGCCCTGCAGAAACTGCCTCTCTGGTTAATCCTTATCACATTGTAATTGTGAGTGAAGTTGAGTTGGCCACACCAACAGGGTCACATGACCACCAAGCCATGCCTACCCAGCTGGTCATTGGGGCAGAGAACCGGTTGTTAAATTATTTGAATCCCACCACTGCCTTCAACACTATTAATCTATAATTATATATAAATTGCTGTGTGTGTGTGTATGTTCCAGCATAACTCTGGAACGCCTTGAGCAATTTCAACCAAACTTGGTACACAGATGACTTATTCTCTGGAAAAAAATACTGTGGGGGTAACACACCCCTAATACCCCTCGGGGTGAATATAGCGGTCATGCCACCCAGCTGATCGGTCCCGGCGGCCCTCCACAGCAGCCACGTGCCACCCGCTGGGCCATTCCTGATGGAAAGATGGTCCGTTGCTGCCAGATGGGGTGTCAGGTGGTTACCGCAGCAGCCGGCCATGTGCAGCCCCAACGGCCCCAGGCGCCAGATAGTGGTTACCGGTGAGCGTGGGCAGCCAGATGGACAGGGGATGGGGCCCAAAGACTTATAGTGATTTTGTGTATGATTTTACTTTATAATGTGTATACTTTTAAAGCCTGTGAGGATTGGGCTTCATAAATACCCAGACAACGCCGAGTTATCAGCTAGTACACTGTAAGGATCAGGTAGACAATCAGATACAAAATAATATCTTTCTAGAGCAAGGCTGGGAGTAATGCAGCCTTTCAGATACTGCTGGATTACAGTATGTTTAATCATCTTTGACCACTGGTCATGCTGGCTAATGACGACAGGAGTGGAGTCCAGTCATATCTGGAGAGCAAAGAGTCCAAACCCTGCTGTGGGATTGGATCTCTTTCACTAATTCTGGGCAAATTTATCTGAGAAATTCTATTTCGAAGGAGCAAGTCCCACCGAACCTCTGAATCAACATCTTTCCAAAGCACTTGAAGATTTAGTAGGGCAAGAAGCAATGGATAGAAACTAATCAAGGAGAGAAGCAACCTAGAACTAAGGAGACATTTCCTGACAGCGAGAAGAATTAATCAGTGGAACAGCTTGCCTCCAGAAATTGTGGTGCTCCATCACCCAAGGGTTTAAGAAGAGATTGGACAACCGTTTGTCTGAAATGGTGTACGGCAGGGATGGTGAACCTTTTTGGCACCAAGTGCCCAAACCAGAATGCGTATGCGTGTGTGTGCATCTGCGTGCCGGAGCACCGGAAACTCAAACACCAGATGGATGGCGCACGCATGCCGGTTTTTTCATTTCATTTTCATTTTTCATTTATTGGATTTCTATACCACCCTACTCCCGAAGGACTCAGGGCAGTGAACAGCCACAGAATAAAACACATAAATACAAAATTTAAAAACAGAATAAAAACCGAATTAAACAATTTGGCCGAGAACAAATTTAAAACACCCAACAAATTTGGTTGTTTTTGAGGCCGTTTTTGAGGCTGTTTTCAGGCTGTTTTCTGGCACTCCAGCGCCCACAAAGACCAGCTGCTCAGAAACCAGAAGATTAGCTGGCGACAGTGCGTGTGCCCACAGAGAGGGCTCTGCGTACCATAGATTCGCCATCACGGGTGTAGGGCAGGGGTGGGTTCTAATTTTTTTTACTACTGTTCTGTGGGCGTGGCTTATTTTGTGGGTGTGGCTTGGAGGTCATGTGACTAGGTGGGCATGGCTAGCTGGTCAGAGTCATTTCTGGAAGGTCCTCGCACTTACGACCAGTCCTCGCACTTACGACCCGACTCATTGGTTTGCTTTTAACACTGATCAGCTGTAGGGCGGCCCTTTGAAGCCCCACGGCAAGAGTTTAAACGGTTTTTTTCCCCTCTAGTCATCAGCTGGGACTCAGGAGGCAGCAATAGATTGGGGGTGGGAACAAATAAAAGGTAAGAATAACATGGGGGGGGTGGGAGGGCGGGGGGGGAGAACCGGTTTGGTGACGTCATATCATCACCGCTACCAGTTCAGCCGAACCGGACCGAACCAGAAGGAACCCACCACTGGTGTAGGGTCTTCTGCTTTAGCAGGGTGTTGGACTAGAAGACTTCCAAGGTTCCTTCCGACTCTGTTATTCTGTTATATTTGATCTGATTGGAAATTGAATTATGGAGGATGAGAAGGAAGCGGTAGAGGATAACTAATGGGGAGATATAAGAAAAACAACAATATTGTACATTGTACAGCATCACTGCTTGCTTCGTAAAAACTCTTCTTGGCAACTTCTTAGACACACGTTTGCTCAACTTTAGTTTTTCAGTAGCTCAGCCACTGCTCCATTTCCCCATCCTGGCATTCCGCCATCTTTTCTGCCTATTGTAGACGATTTGAGTCACATATAACGTCAGGATGGTTTTCCCCTTTGCAGGCACGAGCCCAGGTTTAAACAACGGATGCTGGAACTGACGGACACCAACAATATCGCGTATTTGTTCCTCTCTGCTGCCAACAGATGGCTGGAGGTTAGGACGGTACGTATAACTTCATCGCTGTCATAATTTGGACATCTTTGAATCCAGCAGTTGCTTCATTGGCCAGACAAAGATTTCTCATTGGGCTACATCTGGCAAAACAAAAAACAAAAAAAAACACCAAAACACCAAAATGGATTATTGTAGTTTCTGTTAGGGTTTCCTACAGGGGTGAAATCCAGCAGGTTCTGACAGGTTCTGGAGAACCGGTAGAATGTTAGGTTGTTTTGAGATTGAAACTTGACTTTGCAGTAAAATGTAGCTTATTGCTGTATTAGAGGGTGCTCCATCACTGGAGGTTTTTAAGACGAGATTGGACAACCATTTGTCTGACATGGTATAGGGCAGTGATGGCTAACCTTTTTGCTGTCATGTGCCAAAAGTACGGGGAGCGCAGAGGGGTCGCGCGCACGCATGCTCACACCCATAATTCAATGCGCCCCATCCTCCGCATGCAACCCCCCTGCACTCCCCCCACTTTTGATACGTGATGGCATGTTGGGCCCGGTAGGCCCTTTTTTTGCCCTCCCCAGGCTCCAGAGGCTTTCTTGGAACCTGGGGAGGGCAAAACTGGCCTCCCACCCCCGGAGGCGAGAAACAGCCCATTTCCAGACTTCCAGTGGGACCGGAAGGCCCGTTTTTCACCCTCCTCAGGCTCCAGAGGCTTTCTAGGAGCCTGGGGAGGGAGAAAACAGCCCTCCTCACTCCCCTGGAGGCCCTCCGGAGGTTGGAAACAGCCCGTTTGCTGACTTCTGGTGGGCCCGGAAGGCCCGAAAATCAGCTGGCTGGCGCACGCATGCTTGCTGGAGCTGAGCTAGGGCAACGCTCGCGTGCCCACAGATATGGCTCAGCATGCCACCTGTGGTACATATGCCACAGGTTCGCCATCATGGGTATAGGGTCTCCTGCTTCAGGAGGGGGTTGGACTAGAAGACCTCTGAGGTCCCTTCCAACTCTGTTTTTTTTTTTAATTTGATTTATATGCCGGCCTTCTCTGGAGACTCAGGGCGGCTTACAATACGTTAAGCAATAGCCTTCATACTTTTGTATATTTACAAAGTCAGCTTATTGCCCCACAAACCGGGTCCTCATTTTACCAACCTTAGAAAGGATGGAAGGCTGAGTCAACCTTGAGCCTGGCGTGATTCGAACTTGCAGTAATTGCAGACAGCTGGTGTTAATCACAATGCTATCAGTCTGCTGAGCCACCAGGCCACCAGGCCTCTGGCGAGTTCTGCCTATCTTTTTCTGCTGGAAACCCTAGAATGAATTTGCCTCAATGAATAGACATTATTTTCAAGTGGAATCCCTCTGGCTGTTGATGACCCAAGATTCTTCTCTTAAATACTGGTTCACAGGACTTACTTCCTGTTTCAAATTAATGTTTACAAATACCTCCCATATTTGTTTATAATATCTGAAGGAATACTTCCTTGTGTGTGTGTGGTTTTTTTTTTTATTTGTGACCCATGTTCATATATGCTAAACGTATTATTATTTGGAATAAATCTCTGTGAATAAAACAACGTGCACCATTTCAGACACAAGACAGTTACTATCTCCTTATCAGACAGTCCCTTGTCCCTAAGAAGGAATGGATGGAAGCTCGTAAGAAACAGATCCAGCCTGGAAATAAGCAGTAATTTCCTGATGGTGAGAACAGTTCATCAACAGAACAGCTTTGCCTCCCAGAGTTGTGGATGCTTCATCACTGGAGGTTTTCAAGAAAAGATTGGACAATCATTTGTCCAGGATGAATGTAGGTTTCCTGCCATGGGCAGGAGGTTGGAGTTGAAGACTCCAAGTCGCTTCCACTGCTACAATTCTATGATCTCCCAAACCTGGATTCCTTCTGGCCCAGGAGTGGATCAACAGATTAACAGAGTTGGAAGGGACCTTGCAGGTCATCTAGTCCAACCCCCTGCCCAAGCAGGAGACGCTACATCTGCCTCTACCTAGAATCAAACTCACTACCCCCTGATTGTGAGGCAAGAGCTCCACCTCTAGGCCACCGCAGCTGGGATAGATTTAAATGATTTTGAGCAGCAGTCTCCTGCTTGAGACCCTCAGAGGAAAGATGCCAATCCAAGTAGGCCATGCATGAATAGCTGGGAAGCTAGGTCAAAATACTGTCAGGCCCTCTGAAATCTTGCATGAAGGGTTGCAGAGAATTGTCCCAAAGGCGCTTTTCCCAAAATTGTCCCAAAGGTGCTCTCTTGTTTTGTTTTGTTTTTCTTGAAAATGCTTTACTTCTCATCCAAGAAGCTTCTTCAGTTCACTTCTCGGATGAGAAGTGAAATGTGGACAAGAAACAATGAGTGGAAAACTTATCAAGGAGAGAAGAAACTTGGAACTAAGGAGAAACTTCCTAACAGTGACGACAATTAACCAGTGGAACATCTTGACTTCAGGAGTTGTGGGTGCTTCATCACTGGAGGTTTTTAAAGAAGAATCTGGACAGTCCCTTGTCTGAAATGGAATAGGGTCTAAAAGTCCTCCAATAGAGCTTCCAGCTCTATTCTGATGGATGGATGGATGGATGGATGGATGGATGGATGGATGGATGGATTGAAAAAAGCAGCAAAATCCAGTTTCCTTTTGGAAAACCACCTTTGAGGCAACCAAGACCTGGATGATTGAGATCATCATTGGCATCCTTCAGTCTCAAGAGACTATGGTGTCGTGCTCTGGAAAGAGGTCCTAAAACAGCATCTGGTGTGTCTAAAAAGGCCAATCCGAGAGTGGCAATCCCTTCCACACTGAGGGCAGATACATTCTGTCCCCTGCCCAGCCCCCAGATTTCGCTGTTTCCAGGACTGCCTCTTTGCCTCAGCCTGCCGAACAAGTGTCTCTTTGAATTGGAGAAGGCCATGCTGTGTCTTTAGCCTCCAAGCTGAACGATCGGAGCTCAAGGTTTCCCAGTTGTTAATGTCCATTCCCAGGGCCTTTAGGTCCCTCTTGCAGATATCCTTATATCGTAGCTGTGGTCTCCCTCTGAGGCGCTTTCCCTGCACTAATTCTCCATACAGGAGATCTTTCGGAATCCGACCATCAGCCATTCTCATGACATGCCCCAGCCAGTGTAGACGTCGCTGTTTCAATAGTGTATATATGCTAGAAATTCCAGCACGTTCCAAGATTGCACTATTTGGAACTTTGTCCTGCCAGATGATGCCAAGAATTCGTCAGAGACAGCGCATATGAAAGGTGTTCAACTTTCTCTCCTGCCGTGCGTAGAGGGTCCAAGACTCACTGCAGTACAAGAGTGTGCTCAGGACGCAGGCTCTACAGACCTGGATCTTTTGAGATGATTGAGGATGATTGAGAACCTCCGTAGAATTCCAGCATAACAAAGAAGGGGTGATTGGTGACAGCAAAGCAACTACAGATCACCTTGTGGCCGTGATGGTGAACCTATGGCACGCATTCCAGAAGTGGCACGCAAAGCCATCTCTTCGGGCACGCTAGCCATCACCCGTTGCTCTTCGGGGTTCGGCGTGCACATGCGCGCCAGTCAGCTGGTCTTCCTGCGCACGGGAGCACCTGAAACTGGAAGAGCAGCTCCCCGGCGTGCATGCACGTGCTGGGAAGCTGAGCTTCCGGTTTGCATCGTGCACGTGCGCGCCGGCCAGCTGGTCTTCATGGACACATGTGCACCAGAAAACGGAAGTCCAGGTGACAGGCGCACATGCGCATGCCAGAAACCAGAAGCTCAGCTCCTCGGCGTACGCATGCACACTGGGGAGCTGTTCTTCCAGTTTTTGGTGCTTCATCGTGCACGCGCTCCCATTTTAGCACTTGGTGCCGAAAAAGTTCGCCAACACTGCCTTATGGGAAAGGAAGCACCCTTGTGTTTGGTAGTGCTTTCTCCTTTTGGTAGCATCTGCATTCAGAAGAAGGCCAAGCTCTTGCCTAGCAATGCAAAGAAAAATATCCATGCGGACCGGAGTGTAGCACATTGGACTTTTAATGTTTGCTCAGCTTAGCTTCGCAGTATAAATAGTTCTCTTCCTGTCTCTCCCTTCTTTCAGGATTATGTGGGAGCCTTCGTCGTCCTTACTGCAGCCGTGGCCTCCATCTCTGAAAAATCCACTTCTGGCCTCGTAGGCCTGGGTCTCCTCTATGCACTGACGGTACGTAGAGAGGGAAAAAGGGGAATTTCCCTGGCATTTTATGCTAGGAAGGTCCATTATGTAACCAGCATCAAAACATATACAGTAAGTGTTGTGACCTAGGCCCAGGTAGTTATTACCAGACACAATCAGTCCTAAACAAACATATTTTATTAGAACAGCTGAGAATTACTTCATTCTCAGCTTAGCCCAAATTAATTCCAAAACAAAGTCCTTCAGAAAAAGTCTTTCGGCTTTATCACAATCCTTTATCTTCTTTGGCACCCTGCCAAAGGCTTTTCTTGGCAAAGCACCAGGAAGTTGAGAAACAAGAGATGCCGTTGCTTTCCTACAAAAAGCCCAAGAGCCGTTGCTGCTCTTTTAAGCCTTATGGGAGGGGCCAATCATCTCCTGGCCTTACTCCCGAGTTGTCCCTTTTGCTTTAGCTGCTCTTGCCTTCTGGCAGCTCTTCTCATGTGTGTACTAGGAACAGGCTCCTCCTGTTCCTCTGCCTCTCTGCTGTCCGACTCTGGAGGCTCCGGAGTCCACACATCACTCCCAGATGGCCCTGGCCCCATCTCTGCCTCCGACGCAGAGCCCTCACCAGGGCCTTCCCCAGACTCCAGGACTGGCCCATGGTCCTCCCCAGCCTCCTCACTGTCTGACTCCGCTGCCAGCTCCACAGGCTGCTGGTGGACCACAACAATAAGAGCCCTGCAAGATTCAGGATCATTTAGTTTTGACACAGCGGAGTTATTTTCTTTGCAACCAATTCCTCAGGGTCACAGCCCCCAGCCGAAGCCCTCTGGATATGCAGTTGCTTCTCAAGGTTCCCAATACTGAAAGAGACAATCTTGCCGTCCTGGATTTCAGCCAGGGCTGAAAGAGTTCAGAACAACTTGGAGCAGCTTCAGGTTTATGTGAGCCAATTGAAAAAACGAGGAGGATGATAATAATAATAAAGTCCCTGAAATTCCCAGGCCCTCCATGCTCCCAAGGACAGGAAGAGAAAAGTGCATGCAAGGACTAGAGTAGACTGAATAATGATTGGTCACCAGGGTTTAACTTTCTCAAATTCACAGCTTGTCAATTTCCTTTCCTTTCCTTTCCTTTCCTTTCCTTTCCTTTCCTTTCCTTTCCTTTCCTTTCCTTTCCTTTCCTTTCCTTTCCTTTCCTTCTTTCCTTTCCTTTCCTTTCCTTTCCTTCCCTTCCCTTCCCTTCCCTTTCTTTCCTCACTTCTTCTTTGTTTTCTTCCCTTCCTTCCCTTCTTCTCTTTCTTTTCTCCTCTCCCTCCCCTCTCCCCTTCCTCTCCTCTCCCCTCCCTTCCTGTCCCTTCTCGTTGCCTTTTCTTCCCTTTTTCTTTCCTCTCTTCTTCTCTTCTCTTCTCTTCTCCTCTCCTCTCCTCTCCTCTTCCCTTCCCTTTTTTCTTTCATCCCTCCCTTCTTCCCTTTCTTCCCTTCTCTTCCCTTTTTCTTTCTTTCCTCCCTTCTTCTCTTTCTTTCCTCCTTTCCCCTTCCCTTCATTTCCCTTCCTAGGATGCACTGTAGATGGTCGAACAACATTTCCCAACCATACAATGATCACCGTACACCTTCTCCCAAAGGAATAATACCTTGATGGATAAAGATATTATTTATTCCCATTGGTTCCAATCACGTTGAGATTCTGTCCCTTCCCAACTGCCCCTCTTTTCATTCTCGCTCCTTTTTCCTTTTACTTCATAGATCACCAACTACCTCAACTGGGTGGTGCGAAATCTGGCCGACATGGAAGTGCAAATGGGGGCCGTGAAGAAAGTGAACAGCTTCCTCAACATGGAGTCTGAGAATTACGAAGGCACCATAGGTGCGGCATTACCGGTGTTGTTTTATTTATTTATTTTATTTATTTCACCTAGCGTGTATTAGATCAGGGGTCTCCAACAGGGGTGGGTTCTAAATTTTTTTACTACCGGTTCTGTGGGCGTGGCTTATTTTGTGGGTGTGTCTTGGAGGTCATGTGACTAGGTGGGCGTGGCTAGCGGGTCAGAGTCATTTCTGGAAGGTCCTTGCACTTACGACCAGTCCTCACACTTACGACCCGACTCATTTGTTTGCTTTTAACACTGATCCGCTGTAGGACGGCCCTTTGAAGCCCCACGGCAAGAGTTTAAACAGTTTTTTTCCCTCTAGTCATCAGCTGGGACTTAGGAGGCAGCAATAGATTGGGGGTGGGACCAAATAAAAGGTAAGAATAACGTGGGGGGGTGGGGGGGCAGGAGGGCAGGGGGGCAGTCATATCGTCACCGCTACCGGCTCGGCCGAACCGGACCTAACCGGGAGGAACCCACCACTGGTCTCCAACCTTGGCAACTTTAAGACTTGTGGACTTCAACTCCCAGAGTTCCTCAGCCAGCTTTGCTGGCTTCAACTTGTGGAGTTGGAAGTCCACAAGTCTTAAAGTTGCCAAGGTTGGAGACCCCTGTATTAGATAACAGATGCAAGTATAAACATAATTATAAATACATGAAATGGATGCGAATAAAAGGGAACATTAGGACAGGGACGGTAGGCACACTGGTGCTCTTATGCACGCCCCTTACAGACATCTTAGGAATGGGGTGAGGTCAACAGTAGACAGTCTTAGGTTAAAGTTTTGGGGGTTTGGGGATGAAACCACAGAGTCAGGTAGGGCATTCCAGGCATTGACCACTCTGTTGCTGAAGTCACGTCATGTGCCAAAAGCACGCTCCTCCTGCTTTTGGCACACGACGGCAAAAAGGTTAGCCATCACTGGTATAGGGTCTCCTGTTTTGAGTACGGGGTTGGACTAGAAGACCTCCAAGGTCCCTTCCAACTGTCCATTATTCTATTTAATGCAGATGGTCTGTCCTAGACACGAATGAGGGATCATTTCGATCACAGCAAATACATCATGGCCTCCTTAAGAGACCACTTGTCTCCATTTGTTCCCAGTACGGTCACCTAGAATGGACACATTCCAGATCCTATGGATTAAGCAATGTCATATTATGGGATCGAGGAAAGTGTGCCTCCTTTGTGGTTGTTTCTGGCCAATGGAGTGGCATGTCCTTGGACAGCGGTCTCCAAACCTGGCAACTTTAAGACTTTGTGGACTTCAACTCCCAGAATTCCCCAGCCAGCCATGCTGGCTGGGGAATTCTGGGAGATGAAGTCCACAAGTCTTAAAGCCGCCAAGTTTGAAAAGCCTGCCCTTGCAGATCCATATTGTTCCCATCTTACTGATTTTTTTTCCTGTAAATTTTTTCTGTAAATTGTTAAAATACCCAGTTGTTCTCCTGGTCCTGGGTCTGGATGATGGTTGAGTTCTTTTCTTCTTTTTATGTTATGAAGTCAGTCTTGTTTTCTTTTTTTTACTTTTTTTCAGTAACTTCAGTTTACTTTTTTTACTTTTTACTTTTTTGTGAGCTGCTGAAAGTCACCGTGGAGTCAGGCAGCCACAACAATATTAAAGAGCAATTACAATCTAATTACAACCCCCCCCCTTTTTTTTTTTTGGCTGTGGAACAACAAGTTCATTTGACTTCAATTTGCCAGCTATGGAATAAAAGGGGAAGCATGATCTGGTCTTCTTGGTCAGCCATGAAGAGGATGGGAGGGTCAGACTTGAGTCATGCTGCAAGTTCGAAAAGCTGCCTGCTTTGTTTACTTTGCATTAACACTGCCGCAAGTAACCTGCCTTGAGAGTTGACCTCAGAGCAAGCCAACTTGTCGAAAGTAAATAAATCTTGCTTTGCTACTGCTCTCCGTGACAAATTGCCATCTTCCAAAACAGACTGGGAATGTTGTCATTCCAGAGGCTGCTCTGTTTGGTCCAAGTTGCTCATAACTGATGTAAACCAGAAAAAAAACAACATCATTTTATCTTATTATTTATTACTAAAGATTCTTCTTAGCTGACATTCCCTTTCTACCACCCTGTCTACTCTTCAGATGAATTTCTTTATTATGGTTGCTTCTTTATTTATATCCCACCTGTATTAGATTTACAAATCACTCAAGCTGGTGTACATATCCAACACACTTTCCTCATCCTATTTTCCCCCACAACAACAACCTTGTAAGGTGGCTTGGGCTGAGAGAGAACGACTGGCCTAAAGTCACCCAGCCAGCTATCATGTTTAAGGCAGTGGTGGGATTCAATTTTTTTTACTACCGGTTCTGTGGGCGTGGCTTGGTGGGTGTGGCATGGCTTGGTGGGTGTGGCATGGTGGGTGTGGCAGGGGAAGGATACTGTAAAATCCCCATTCCCTACCCATTCCAGGGGAAGGTTACTGCAAAATCCCCATTCCCTCCACACTCCAGGGGAAGGTTACTGCAAAATCCCCATTCCCTACCCACTCCAGGGGAAGGTTATTGCAAAATCCCCATTTCCTCCTGATCAGCTGGGACTTGGGAGGCAGAGAATAGATGGGGGTGGGGCCAGTCAGAGGTGGTATTTACCGGTTCTCCAAACTACTCAAAATTTCTGCTACCGGTTCTCCAGAACTGGTTAGAACCTGCTGAATGCCACCTCTGGTTTAAAGCGGGATTAGAACTCACTGCCCTCTTTTGATTGGCCCAAAGTCATCCAGCTAGCTTTCATGGCAAAACCTGAACTCACAATCTTCCCGCTTTCTAGTCTACTGCCTTAACCACTAGGCCAAACTGGCTCTCCCATCAGAGCATAAGAAAATTTTCTCTTGCATAGTAATTTGTCTGAAGTGGTGTAGGGTTTCCTGCCTGAACAGAGGGTTGGACTAGAAGACCTCCAAGGTACCTTCCAACCAGTGGTGGGTTCCTCCCGGTTCGGTCCGGTTCGGCCGAGCCGGTAGCGTAAGGTGACCAGATTTTAACATTGGTAAAGAGGGACATTGTGGGCGTGGCTTATTTTGTGGGTGTGGCTAGCTGGTCATGTGACTGGGTGGGCGTGGCTAGCTGGTCATGTGACCGGGTGGCCATAGCTATGTGTATAGGGTAAGGTGAACAGATTTTAACATTGGTAAGAAGGACACCATTGTGGGCGTGACTTATTGTGTGGGCGTGGCTTGGAGGCCATGTGACTGGGTGGGCGTTGCTAGCTGGTCATGTGACCGGGTGGCCATGGCTATGTGTATAGGGACTACTCAGAGGGCTGAAAAGTCATTTCTGACAGGTCCTCACACTTTTGACTGGTCCTCACACTTATGACCATCCTCACATTTATGCCCGCGCAGTATTCTTAACAACCATGTCACTCATTTCACAACTGCTTCTCTTAACCATGGTGAAAAGATAGGGCAAAAACGTAAAATGTGAGGACAGTCGTAAGTTCGAGGACTGGTCAAAAGTGTGAGGACCAGTCAAAAATAACTTTTTCAGCCCTCTGAGTAGTCCATATGCACAAAAGGACTAACCAGAGGGCTGAAAAAAGTCATTTCTGACAGGTCCTCGCACTTTTGACTGGTCCTCACACTTATGACCATCCTCATATTTATGCCCATGCAGCATTCTTAACAACCATGTCACTCATTTCACAACTGCTTCTCTTCACCATGGTGACAAGATAGGGCAAAAACGTAAAATGTGAGGACAGTCGTAAGTTCGAGGACTGGTCAAAAGTGTGAGGACCAGTCAAAAATAACTTTTTCAGCCCTCTGAATAGTCCATATGCACAAAAGGACTAACCAGAGGACCTTCCAGAAATGACTCTGACCAGCTAGCCACGCCCATCTAGTCACATGACCTCCAAGCCACACCCACAAAATAAGCCACGCCCATAGAACCGGTAGTAAAAAAATTTAGAACCCACCCCTGCTTCCAACTCTGTTATTCTATTCTATTCTATTCTATTCTATTCTATTCTATTCTATTCTATTCTATTCTATTCTATTCTATTCTATTCTTATTTAAACTTATATGTCGTTCATTTCAACTAAAGATGGCTCTAGGTGGCTTACAATCAATAAAACATCAATCTGAAACATTAAAATCTTAAAACAATAAATAGGAACGTTCAATTTAGTTTAAAATGGACGAAGATGGGAAGGAATGGCTCATACAAATCAGGACACTTCTGCTTTGATCTTTTCCCTCAGATATTTCTCAAGTACCCAAAGACTGGCCACAAGAAGGGGAAATCAAGATCGAAAACCTCTGCGTCCGCTACGAGAATAACCTGAAGCCAGTTCTCAAGCATGTGAAAGCATACATCAAGCCAGGCCAAAAGGTTCCTTACAATCTTACAATCATTTTATACTTTTTCACGGGATTTCTGACCAAAATAAGGAAACGAGGGATCCATTGTTGAAGATGATTTGGTATCAGAAAGAAGCTAAAATACCTTGCTCCCAGAAACTTTAGCAACGGGCGGACTCTAGTTATTTATCCATATCTAGAATTTGTGAGTCGACAGAGGAATATCCAATTGTAGGTTGTCCTCAACTTACAACCCTTCACTTAGCGACTGCTTGAAGTTACAGCGGCACTGAAAAGAGTGATTTACGACCTGTTCCCACACTTACAACTGTTGCAGCAGTCCCACGGTACTTGACCAAATTTTGAGTACTTGGCAACCTGACTAGGTGGCTCAGTGGCTAAGACACTGAGCTTGTCGATCAGAAAGGTCGGCAGTTCGGCGGTTCGAATCCCTAGTCCTGTGTGAGCAGGGGGTTGGACTAGATGACCTCCAACTCTGTTACTGTTAAACTGTGTATTTATGATGGTTGCAGCATCTTGGAATCATGTGTTCACCATTTGCAACCTTCCCAGCCGGCTTCCAACCAAGCAAAATTAATGGGGAAAGCTGGATTTGTTTAATGACCGCATGGTTTGCTTAACAACTGCAACAACCATGGCAAAAAAAGAGGTTGTAAAATTGGGCGTGATTCGTTTAACAATTGCCTTGTTCTGGACCCAGTTGGGGTTGTAAGTTGAGGACTATCCTTTATCTCTATTTTCATGTTCCATTTTGCAGAAAGAGAGAGAGTGAAATGAAATTTTGGATAAGGGAAGCCTTAATATTTGTTTTAAGTTACCTCTGTTGAAACAAATATCCATCTAGTCAGTTCCAAGCCGGGAGAAAGACACTGGAAACATGGGGGCTGGAAAGAGGGTTTAATGATGAAGCAGAACCACCAAGCACATGGTTCTGGGGCAGCTGACCAGATGGAGTTGAGAGTGAGGGGTTTTTATACCTTCTCTTGGGCTTTGCACTTGAGCTTCCTGTTCCTGTGCAAGAACATGTATTCTATTGGCTGTTGTCAGACTCCCATGGAGCCATGTACAAATCCTAGGAGTTTGTCTGAGCTAAGCTTGGTTGAAGTTTGGCTGAGGCAATGAAGGAGCTTGCAATTCCTATTGGGGCTGAGGGCTAATCCTACCTTTATTGGATCTTGGGTGAAGGTATTTGCTTATGAATAGAGCTAGCTATCTCTTTATCTCTTAAGTGCTGACATCTGCTGTGGGCTATTAAGGAAGGTGGGGGCTGCTTTCTCCCTCTACAAAACATGTTCCTCCATTTCTCATCCAGGGAAATATAATATTCTGCCTTTTTAATATTTCATTCAAAATATTTCATTCTTCTAGGAGTGGGATGGGTGGTACCTTTCTACACCTCTCATGGTGAAGAATATAACTTCTTTTTAATTATCATTAAGCAATAACTATTGGTAATTACCCCCACTAAATGCCACTTATAAAAAGCCACAATAAATCTTATCTTTAAGGTTGGGATTTGTGGTCGCACTGGCAGTGGGAAATCATCCCTTTCGTTGGCTTTCTTCAGGATGGTAGACATATTTGACGGTAAGTTCTCTGAATCAGTTGCCGTTCGGGATGTGTGTAACATTTTCAATTTGCTGTCATTTCCAAATGCCCCGTTTGGAGTTCCTAGTGAACTATCTCAACATACAAAGCGTTTCAACCTTGAAACAGGTTTTCTTTCTTTTTTTTTTACTCAAAGCATTTCCGAAAATGCTCGAAATAGCCCACATTGTAGTGGGGATTGATCATCTGTGCACTTCTCATTTGATCTAGAATCAGTTTGCTCAAATTGTGTTAAGACCAGGGGTGGGCTGCTGCGGGTTCACAGGGGTTCGGGAGAACCTCTAGCTAAGATTCTGTGCAGTTTGGAGAATCACCAAATCCCACTCCTGGCTGGCCCACCCCAGCCCACCCTTCCCCTCCCAAGAGTCTCCACTCAGCCCGTTTTGGATGCAGGTAAGTCCAGGGTACATGCGGAGGCTCGGGGAGGGTGAAAAACGGGCCTACTGGAAGTTTGGGAAGGGCCTCCGGAGCCTGGGGAGGCCGTTTTCGCCCTCCCGGAGGCTCGAGGAAAGCCGACTAGGCCATGCCCACCATGGCCACGCCCTCCCAGCAACCAGGCAGAGAACCCCTTGCTAAAAATTTTGAAGTCCACCCCTGGCTAAGACTTATCCCCTCCCCCTCTGTCATTTTGTGACTAGGCTTGCTAACAAATCAGTAGCCATCCCTTCCTGCGAGACTCAGCTCCAGAGACTTACCAAGGAGCTTCCTGCTTTTTCTACCTATAGATATCCTAGGACAGTGATGGCTAACCTTTTTGCCATCGCGTGCCAGGAGAGGGGGGCGGGGGGAGGGTCGCGCATGCATGTGCCCACGTGCATGCGCACGCAACCCCACCCACCCCCGCTCCTGGCACATGATGGCCTGGTAGGCCCATTTTTCTTTCTTACCTGATTCCAGATCCTTTCTATAGATCTGGGAAGGTCGAAAACAGCCTTTCCCACTCCCTTGGAGGCCCTACGGAGGCTGAAAGGGCCCATTGCCCAACTCTTGGTGGAACAGGAAGTGATGTTTTTTGCTGTCTCCAGCCTCCAGAACCTCTCTAGGAGTCTCTAGGAGCCTGTAGGGGCCTCTCTAGGAGTCTCTGGAGGCTGGGGACAGAAAAAAAATCACTTCCTGTCCCACCGGGAGTCGGGAAATGGGCCCTTTCAGCCTCCGTAGGGCCTCCGAGGGAGTGGGAAAGGCTGTTTTCGCCCTTTCCAGATCCATAGAAAGGATCTGGAGCCAGGTAAGAAAGAAAAACGAGCCTTCTCCACCGCCCCCCCCCAGGCCCTCCAGAGGCAGGAAACAGCCTGCTTCCCTACTTCTGGTGGGCCCAGAAGGCCCGAAAATCAGCTGTCCGGCGCGCGCATGCACCCCAGAGCTGAGCTGGCGTGCCCATTAATATGGCTCCGCGTGCCACCTGTGGCACACGTGCCATAGGTTCGCCATCCCGGTCCTAGGATGGTGTTTCCTCAAGTTTGGTCACTTGAAGATGGGTGGATTTCAACTCCCAGAATTCCCCAGCCAACCATGCTGCCTTGGGAAATACCATCTCCTTACCCATGATTCTCTGTTTTTTCTCCCCTTTCTTATACTTAAATTAGGTGCTTAGATCTGGCCTGCGGGACCATCCTGGAAACAGCAAAGGACCCACCCATAGTGCCTCTGCCAATGAAAATGGAGCTTGGGAAGGCCGCGCGTGGTCCCTACGGGTTCCATTTTTGGCTCTGACGGCCTTCTGCAGCCCTCTGCCAGTGAAAACAGAGTGTGAGGGTTACACATGGGCCTACAAACTCTGCTTTTATTGGCAGAGGGGCTGCAGGAGTCTGTCCAGGCTGAAAACGGGGCGCAAGGGCGGGGGGGAGGTCCAGGGCTCTGTTTTCGCTGGCAGAGGGCTATCGAAACAAACTAAAAGCAAAGCAAAAGGAGAAATGTTTCCCCTTTTGCATTTGAGCATGCAAGAAGGGACTGGAAAGGAGAAAGGGAAAGAGGAAAGACGAAGAAAAAGAAGGGAAGATAGGAAGAGAGCAAGGAAGGCAAAAGAAGGAAAGAGGAAGGAAGAGGGAAGGAAAAAGAAGAAAAGGAAGGAAGGAAGGAGGGAGGGAGGGAGGGAAGGAAGGAAGGAAGGAAGGAAGGAAGGAAGGAAGGAAGGAAGGAAGGAAGGAAGGAAGGATAAAAAGCAGAGGGAAGGAGAGAGGGAGGGAGGGAGGGAAGGAAGGAAGGAAAAGGAGGGAGGGAGGGAGGGAGGGAAGGAAGGAAGGAAGGAAGGAAGGAAGGAAGGAAGGAAGGAAGGAAGGAAGGAAGGAAGGTTATAATGAGAGGGAGGGAGGGTCTGAGGGAAGTCCTGCGTTGAGCTGGCCATGCCCCCTGGCCACGCCACACCATGCCATGCCCCCCGAGGTCAAACACAACCCTGATGCAGCCCTCAATGAAATCGAATTTGACATACCTGATCTACACGATTGCTGATCATTTTGTGGCCTGCAGATACAACCATGCACAGCCCACCACCACCTCAGACAAGAACGCCAAAGGATGGAAATCTTATTGCCTGGCTGATTTCGATCAGCCGCATTAACCGCTGCTCTTTCTCTTCCCTCACAGTTCAACACCTCATAAATTATCCCCTTAGTAGCTCGTTAATCACGCACCATGCTCTCAGAGTATTGCCTTTCGGGGAAGAGGGAAGGCAGAGGAGGTGTTGCCCTTTCCATGTCTTATTCCCAGCTGGATCAGTCAGGTTATCTCTTTTTTTATTTTTAGTTTAGGAAGAATTTAGATTGGGAGGCTTTGAGAATGTCTTCTGGTTTTTTTTCTGTCTCTGGACAAGTATCCCGATTTTTTTTTCTGTTTGGGCCTCCCAAAAGCTAGAGAACTACAGAAAGGCCACAAAATTCATACTGCGGAGCTCCACCCGTGCTTTGTGGAAGGATATTCAGTGGTAGTTCTAAAGGAGAAGCTTGCAATTGCTGTGTTAGTGGTTCTTATCGCTAAAGGCTACCGTTCCTTAATTTCTTGCACTTTTTGGCTCGGCCGAGTTATACTAGAAAAGACTAAAAGACAAAGAGAGGGAGGGGGGAGGGAGGGAGAGGGAGGAAAAACCAAAAATTACCCAGATGTTGTCATGGTCTGAGCAATAAAAGCTATTTTTGCCATCTCTTGATAACCCATAGGTCACATATCTTGGTCACATACTTTTTCTTTCCTTCCTTCCTTCCTTCCTTCCTTCCTTCCTTCCTTCCTTCCTTCCTTCCTCCCTCCCTCCCTCCCTCCCTCCCTCCCTCCCTCCCTCTCTCCCTTTCTTCCATCACTTTCCCCTTCTCTTCTATCTCCTTCCTTCCATCTCCTTTCTTCCTTCCTCCCTCCCTCCCTTCCTTCCATCTCCTTTCTTCCTCCCTCCCTCCCTCCCTTCTTTCTTTCTTTCCTTCCTTCCTTCCTTCCTTCTTTCCTTCCTTCTTCCCACCCTCCTCCCTTCCTCTCTTCCTCTCTTCCTCCCTTCCATCTCCTTTCTTTCTTTCTTCCTCCTTCCCTCTCTTCCATCTCCTTCCTTCCTTCTTCCCACCCTTCCTCTCTTCCTTCCTTCCATCTCCTTTCTTCCTTTCTTCCTTCCCTCCCTTCTCTTCTCTTCTCTTCTCTTCACTCCTTTCCTCTCCTCTCCTCTCCTCTCCTCTCCCCTCCCCTCCCCTCCCCTCCCCTCCCCTCCCCACCCCTCTTCTCTTCTCTCTCCTTCCTTCCTTCCTTCTCTTCTCTCTTCTTCCTTCCTTCTTTCTTTCACTGATTGTCAATGACTGGGATTCAAATGGACATCATGATATTCTCCACAGTAGCATAAACTGCAGCTGTAGGGCACAGACTAAGCCATGGCATTTTGGGAAAATTATTTCCAAAGGATTAAAATATCATGCCTTTATTTAATTGCACATTTTGCAATTTCTATTCTTATGGGGATGTTTTTATTTCTGACGGTCCCCTTGAACCTTTCAAGTGATTTCTTCCAGGCTCACACCCCTGTTTCTGGATGTTTCTGTGAGTTCTGCTTGTTTTGTAGCTCCATCTCTTTTGTTTTGCTCCAAACGATTTCAAACAGGAAGGATTATCATTGACGGGATTGACATTACAAAACTGCCTCTCGATCTGCTGCGTTCCAGGCTCTCTATAATCCTCCAGGATCCTATCTTATTCAGTGGTTCAATTCGGTAAGTTCTTGTAGGTCCGAAAATTAGCTTCTTTTTCTGGACCCAGGAATTGGGTAGAGCAGAGATTCCCCAGATCCGGTCCTGCAATGAATACATCAGATCCTTTTCTATGTGTGCTTTTGAATGTTGTCGCTTACAGCTCCGATTGCTAAAAATGGAAAGCTTTCCAGAAAATTCTGGCACGGACAAACCTTGGTGCGAGCTTGCTCAATTTTGTGCAACAGTGCCTAGAAATGTACCATTCACATGATTCCTCATGGACATTGTCATGATACTAATCCAGCGTTTTCTGTAAATGCAACAGACGCTTCTCATTAGGGTGTTACAATAGCTGGGGTTTTTGGGGGGTAGGGGTTGAGACAGTCATTCGCACTAGGAGCACAAAATTGGAC
This sequence comes from Pantherophis guttatus, assembly GCF_059756535.1. NCBI lineage: Eukaryota > Metazoa > Chordata > Lepidosauria > Squamata > Colubridae > Pantherophis > Pantherophis guttatus. The sequence continues at coordinate 9,127,720 of NC_142069.1, read as the reverse complement.
ATTTTAGTGCAAAGCTACCTTCAGTCTTGAACTGCAGGATTTTTGATTTTTGATGCCAGAAGCTGCACTGGACATTTTGAGATCTTAGTAGGTAAGGTGAATGATAATAATAGAATAAGAGTTGGAAGGGACATTGGAAGTCTTCTAGTCCAACCCCCTGCTGAAGCATGACGTGATATACAAGTTGAGTTTGGGGATTTTGGGGGAATAAAGCAATTAATCAGAGGAATGGCTTACCTTCAAAAGTTGTGGATGCTCCATCACTGGAGATTTTTAAGAAGAGTCTGGACAGCCACTTGCCTGGAATGATATAGGCAGGGGTAGGATTCTACCGGTTCGGGCAAACCGGTAGTTCCGACGATCAGCTGGGAGCGAACCAGTTTGCTCCAAAAATCAGACAGGCCCACCTGCCAGCTCCTGCGGTTTACTGACCTGTATCTTCTCAGCTGATTCGTGCAGCAAGCGGATTGCAGCACTTCAGCTGTGTTACTCCCCAGCAGTAACGTGGAAGGTAAGTTTTCGTAAAACTGTGCACGCACATGCGAAGCGTGCGATCACCGAGCCGGTTGTTAAACTGGCAGGATCCCACCACTGGGTATAGGGCAGAGGTGGGTTCTACTTACCTTTACTACCGGTTCACAACGGGGCTGTTTGTGCACACTTGCTTTGCTTCTGCACACGTGCGCTCTTCTGCACATGCGCAGAAGCATTCTAATGACATCGGGGTCAGTGGGCGGAGCCTCCCACCAGTTTTACTACCAGTTCTATAGAACCAGTGCGAACCGGGGGCAACCCACCACTCGTATAGGGTCTCCTGTTTGAGCAGGAGGTTGGACTAGAAGACCTCCAATCTCCCTTCCGACTCTGTTATTCTGATTTCCTTTTACTTCTGAAAATGGAAACTTAAGATATGGTGTGTACACTATTTTTTAAAACTCCGATTGGTAGGTAAGCCACAAATTTCCACGCAAGAAGGCCCAAGGTGGCTCCAGAGATGGTGTCTTGGAAATTCACACAGTCCCTTGGGTGATCGTGCTGCCCAATCCTGGTTTATTTCATTGTTCAGGACTCACACTCCGACGCTGAAGAAAGTTCTCCAGCTGTTTCTGACAGTTCCTGTGTTTGAGCAGCACCAGGTGACTTCTGGCTTGGTGTCTCCTAAGGCTGACATTCCAGTGCTTCATCTACAGCAGGTTCTTCGGAGTCTGAATCCTAGACCAGGGGTCTCCAACCTTGGCAACTTTTAAGCCTGGAGGACTTCAACTCCCAGAATTCCCCAGAAAACCTGAAATCCTCCAGGCTTCAAGTTGCCAAGGTTGGAGACCCCTGTCCTAGACCATGAGAGTTCTTTGATGTTAATCTTCTGAGTGAAGGAAGGGGTTGGAGAAGGGAAGTTCCTACAAAACAGCAGACTCAAGTCATTTTGACACTATATTCTGCTGCCAGGATGTGTCAATCATAAGTTTTAGGTGTCTGTATCATCTCACTTATCCCTTCACTTGCTCCCTTTAGGTAGAATGTATCAAATGACTTTAGAGAGTCCAGATTCAAATCTAGGTCGTCCTTTAAGCTATGACCACAACTGATCCCAAAGTTTATATCGCTAAGTGAACCCATTTGTTAAATGGGTTTTACAACCTTTCTTGCCACAGTTGTTAAGTCAATCGTTGTAGTTGTTAAGTTAGCAACACGTTTTTAAGTGGATCTGGCTTTCCCCCTTGACTTTGCCTCTCAGAAGGTCGCAAAAGGGGATTGCATGACCCTGGAACCCGGCTACTATCATAACTATGAGTCAGTTGCCAAGCATCTGGATTTTGTTCATGTGACCATGGAGACGCTGCAACAGTCACAAGTGTGGGAAAATGGGAAAAGGTCACTTTTTCCAGTGCCGTTGTAACTCTGAACAGTCCCTAAATGAATTGTTGTAAGTCGAGAACTACCTGTACACAGAATTGATTTGTGTCAGCACTTCAAGCTGCATTTACTCTAGTGCTGACATAAGAAGGAGAAGGGAAGGCGTCTGGAAAGGGATGTTTGACTTTTCACCTACTTATTTTCCCTGGAGATAATATCCCCTAGGAGATGGGATGGGAGGGGGAAAATTCCTTTGAGCTGGAGCAGTAGATTAGGGGTAGAGTGGCTTGGAAGATGGCCAATGAGTGCAGGGGAGTGGGGAACGGAAAGGGAGGGTTTTGGGTCTGGAAGTCAGTGTTGGCTTCGATGGAGTCGGATTTAGAATGTCGGGCTTAATAAATGGGAGTTTTCTTCAAAGACTTTGTTTGAAATGCAATTTATTTGAGACGACCTCGAAACCTGACAATTTGTCTATTTCAGTAGCCAAGAGAAACATCTGATCTGAGACACGTACCAGAGATTAGAACTCAATGGGTCAAGAATTGACTGAATCGATGGCCTTATCTAGAAAACTGAGACGTTAATTTGATTTCTAGTTCACAAATCATGCCTACTCAGCAACGTGGTTTGATTTTTCTGGGTTTTTTTCCCCCCATAGTTTTAATCTGGATCCAGAGTGCAAATGTACAGATGATACCCTTTGGGAAGCCTTGGAGATTGCGCAGTTGAAGAACATGGTCAAAGTCCTGCCTGGTGGACTAGGTGTGTATATCACAGCTAATTAGATCCGTAGACCTGTTCAACTGATAAGCACAGAGCAACCCTTGGGTGGCTCATCTGAGTTGTAGCAGACTTGATTTATTACCAAGTGGCACCCATGGAAAAAGAGTTGCAGTCGCTCTTGCCTCTCTGGTGATTGACAGCACAAGGATGAGGGTCTTCTTACCCCATCAACCATCTCCAGCAGTGAATTCCCCCTCAGGGGGGGAGTTCCCAAGCCAACCGGCAAAGCCAGGTTTTAATTATCCTTCCAGAAGACCAAAAGGATGGGAGCAGTTCTCACCTCCGGTGGTCGAGTGTTCCATAGGATTGGACCACACCGGAAAAGGTTCTTCTCCTTGACCCCACCTGGCAGAATTCCTTAGCAGATAGGATCCGTGGCTGTCCTCTTCCACTGGCACGCGTGGGGAAAGGTTGATCCCATTGGGGTGAGACAGCTCTTCAGATACCTTGTTTTGATCCTAACTCTCCTATTCCCAGATGCTGTTGTAACTGAAGGTGGTGAGAATTTCAGTGTTGGCCAGCGGCAACTCTTCTGTCTAGCTCGGGCTTTTGTGCGTAAGAGCAGCATCCTCATTATGGATGAGGCCACCGCTTCCATCGATATGGCCACAGTAAGTAGGTGTACCTTCCTGTGTCCCTTGATTACTCAATTTTCTTTGACATCTGAACTTGAAAGAGGGGCGGGGACTCCTTTGGTGAGATGCTGTAGAAGACGACCAGGCTGAGCCTGGGGAGGGTTGTGTCAAATGCGTCATCAGTTTGGAGTCTCCACACCCCTGTAAGAGATCCATGCTCAACCCCTCTTGAAGTCCATTGACTCTTATCTGGCACCAATTCATTTTTAACCATTAGTAGTTCAGATTCTTGTGCGTAGGTAGCAGGAGCTACACTTGTGCTGCTTTTGAACTCTATCCTGGTTCCTGACTTCTTGCATCTGACAAACACTGGTTCCATGTCTATTTTCCCTCTTCCAACTTCAGATAGAAGGGCGCTGAGCAGTTTTCCATTGGTAACCTAAACAGAGATCGGTCCATTTAAGTGTCAATAACATTTATTTTTATTTTTATTTATTTTTATATGCCGCCCTTCTCCGGAGACTCAGGGCGGCTTACAATGCGTTAAGCAATAGCCTTCATACTTTTGTATATTTTATACAAAGTCAGTTTATTGCCCCCACAAACCGGGTCCTCATTTTACCCACCTTAGAAAGGATGGAAGGCTGAGTCGACTTTGAGCCTGGTGAGAATTGAACTCACAGTAATTGCAGGCAGCTGGATGTTAAATGCTGCCTTAGTAGGAGGCATTAGCCTCCTACGCCACTCAGGACATGAAGTCCAAGTTGGTCTTGCTCTGAGGCAGAATGAGACCTTCATTTCAGGCAGCAGATTATGCAAGGGGGAGCAGAGATAAATTGATGAAAATTAAGGGGAAGGTAATATCATGCAGCCCACCAAAATGGGTCCTCTCACTTTAAGGGTTGCTCTTGGTCATGGGGGAACATGTGTCTTAACAAGAACTTTGATGTAAGTTCATTGACCAGTTTGGTCAACTTCTGGACATACTGCATCCAGTTTTGGTCACCAAATTACAAAAAAGATGTTGAGGCTTTGGAAAAAGTACAGAGAAGGGCAATTAAGATGATTAAAGGCCTGTAGACTAAAACATATGAAGAACGGTTGCAGGATTTGGGTATGGCCAGTCTAGAGAAAAGAAGGTGTCAGGGTTCCGACGGATGCCCTTTTAAATCATGAGCCTCAAGCCAAGCTTCAAAAGAAATCCAGTTATTTATTAGGAGCGCCATGTCAGCACGTTCCCAAATGAAGCCAACTCTGACCCCACGTAATTTATGGCCCCAATCATGATCCTGTTTCCCCCCTCCCCCCAGAATGTGTTATCAATCACATTTGCTAACGGAGTAATTTCACTGGTTATATAGATCACTCCCCTCCAGCTGCTGCAGATAACCCTGGGCGACAGCCTTGAGAAAGATATGTCTGGAATGTGCTCCTGTCTTTAGCTGCCAGGTTGCTTTGTCGGTTACCCATCCTCCTTGCCTATGGCAACTCGAGAACAGACCAGGGATGCTTTACGAGTTGACATTAGGACTACGGGGGACATGATAGCAGTATTCCAGTATTTGAGGGGCTGCCACAAAAAAGAGGAGGTCAACTTATTTTCCAAAGCACCAGAAGGCAGGACAAGAAAAAATGGATGGAAACTAATGAAGGAGAGAAGCAATCTGGAATTAAGGAGAAACTTCCTAACAGTGAGAACAATTAACCAGTGGAACAGCTTCATCACTGGAAGATTTAGGCTGGACAACCACTTGTCTGGAATGATGTAGGGTTTTCTGTCTGAGCAGGGGGGTTGAAAACCTCTAAGGTCCCTTCCAGCTCTATTCTGAATTGATGAATTGAATTGATGGACATAAGTTTGAGGGCAGCCCCTCAATTTTTCCTTGGCTGTAGACCAGAGATGTCCAAGCTTGGTAACTTTAAGACCTAGCTGGCTAGGGAATTCTGGGAATTGAAGTCCACAGGTCTTAAAGTTTGGATATCTGTTGTGACTCCGACCCCGGAGGCTGATTTATCTTCGCATGCTGAGTCGGAGGATGATATGGAGGAAGCTGTCACGAGCTATGTGCCGGAGGGGCTGCCTTCACTGGTGAGTCAGCAAGAACTGACAGTTGCTGACATGCCTCTGGACCCCAGCCAAATTGAGGAGGAAACAGAGGCCGGTAACAAGGAGAGGGAGCCCCTATTGGATGCACGAGACAGACGTAGGAGACATTGTAGAGAACAGCTATTGCCACGTCCCAAGAGGTGTGGTCAGGAGACGTAGGGCCACACCCTACAAAGTATAAAAGGGGTGTGGCTGGGCCGGAAAGGCGTGGTGAACAATTTGTTGGTGTTTCGGATGTAGTGGAGTTTAGAACTGCTAGTTTTGAGTTTTGAAAAGGAGTCTGCATTCCTGCATTAGCCTGCTGGCCGTCTGCCAAGACCTTTGGAACATTGCCGGTAACTACTGAACTGATATACTTTTGAAAGAGAACTGTTTATTAAAGGGCCAGCTTCAATCTCTCTAGCCTGCATTTGTTACTGCCGGGCTATTTGAGCTTCTGCAAGGCCACTCGTGGGAGAGGACAGAACAATATCCCTGCTGTAGACATTCTTTGTGATCCAATAGGATGAGTGTCCCAAAAGTGCTTTTTCCAAAAGACAACTGGACTTTCTTGGTTTTTTTCCCTTGAAAATGTTTCGCTTCTCATCCAAGAAGCTTCTTCAGTTCAGAAGTGAAACATCTTCAAGGAAAAACGAAGCCCAGTTGCCTTTTGGAAAAACACCTTTGAGACAACCATGACCTGGAGGACTGAGAATCTCCATAGACAACAGGATGAGTGGATTGAGTGAGCATCTCCTTGACAGCTGTGTAAATCTAAATCATGCAGACCTCCAAATATAGTGACTTGGCCTAGTCAAAGCTAGAAGACTCCTCCTCCTGATAACGTGAGTTCTCCAGGGATCCCAGAGATATCTTTTGGTGACTCCTGTTTTTATTTTTTGCAGGAAAACATTTTGCAAAAAGTTGTAATGACTGCCTTTGCGGATCGCACAGTCGTGACGATTGCTGTAAGTAGACATTTCCTAATGGGCTTCTTTTCCTACTTCATCAGATGATGAACTTCTTCTCTAGAAGAAATTAAGGACATCTAAAATACAGAAATATTTGTACACTCCTGTCGGTACCTAATTATGTCTTTGTTTGGACATCATTATACATTATCCATATTTTAAAATGAAGAATCCAATGAGACGGACTCAAATCTTAGTAGCTATGTAGATGTTAGCATACACAAAAATATCATCCTGGCAGAGTTATGGAAGTGGCTTGTCATTAGCTGATGAATTTTAATTTCTCAGCTTAGGCTAGCTCACAGGGCCTTGTCTGTTTGGTCACTTGGAAACCATTCTTCTACTGTACTTTACTTTTATTTTCATAATACTTCTACATACCAGTGAAGTCTGTAGAGTTAAATAGAGTTTCCATTTGCACAAATTAGTCTAGCATAAAGATCAATATAGAAACATGAAAGTGTTTTCTCAGATTGGTTTGATCTTGTTATATTGAATGCCAAAGGAAAAAAGGAGTGGGATGGAGAGGAGAGGAGAGGAGAGGAGAGGAGGGGAGGGGAGAGGGAGAGGGGAGTGGGATGGAGAGGAGGGGAGGGGAGGGAAGAGGAGAGGAGGGGGAGGAAGGAAGGAAGGAAGGAAGGAAGGAAGAAGGAAGGAAGGAGAGAAAGAGCTTTCTTGCAGAATGTTCTCTTAATTCTCTAGCCTACAGTCCAAGAATTTTCTGCGCTCCTCCTTCCAAGGGTTAATGAGGCCTGATGCTGCTTCTGAGCCCAAGGAAAGTCAGTTAGTTGGTCCTGCTACAGCAGGTTCACTATCAGGGGTCTAAAACAGCTGGTTCAGGCCGGTTTGGGCGAACCGATTGTTAAATTGCTGTCTGGCTCTACCTATCCCCTCCCTGCCCCTTCCAGGAGTCCCCACATGCCCGGTTTGGCTCCCAGGTAAATGCAGGGAGGCCTACTAGACCCAAAATGGGGCGCGGAGGTGTGTGGCACGCCCCCTGGCCCATTTTTGCTCCCAGGAGGCTGCAGGGAGGCCTACTAGGCCCAAAACGTGGCACGGGGGGGTGCGGCACAGCCCTCCCCGGCCCGTTTTTGCTCCCAGGAGGCTGCAGGGAGGCCTACTAGGCCCAAAACGTGGCACGGGGGGGTGCGGCACAGCCCTCCCCGGCCCGTTTTTGCTTCCAGGAGGCTGCAGGGAGGCCTACTAGGCCCAAAATAGGGAGCTCGTGTCCCCCCACCCCGCAGCACGTTTTTGCTCCTGGGGGGGTGCAAGAGGCAAAGTGCTGCTTGTCACACACCCCTGGCCACGCCCACCATGGCCACGCCCACCCAGCCAGTCCTTAGGGCAGAGAACAAGTTGTTAAATTTTTTGAATTCCACCACTAAAACTAGGCAAACTAGAGGTCCAGCCAAACAATCTCACTACTCAGGCTGCTTCCCCGGTGGAGAAAATGGGGTAGCTAGCTGGATAAAGAGAATATGTAAATGAGAAACTGGGAGGGGGAGAATCTGAGGTAGACCACTGGTCAACTGGCTCAACACCACTATAGTTCTGGCCACTGGTTTCTATACTTGCACGTTTGCTTTCTATATTGTCCATCGGACCATTCTATCTGTGTCCTATTTTTGGAATGGGTTCCCTTTCTGTGATTTCCTCTCTTTGCCTTTGCTTTTCCTTGCTTTTCCTTTCAGCACCGGGTCTCCAGCATCCTGGATGCCCACCTTGTCTTAGTCCTTTCGGATGGGGCGGTTGTTGAGTATGATTCGGCTGCCAATCTGCTCCTCAAGGAGGATGGCCTCTTCACCACTTTGGTGAAGACCAACAAATAGTTGCTCCAGCTCAGGATTCCTGCAAGATTTCGGGCTTTCTGGTACTGCTGTTTTCTGTTCTTTCTGCTCCTTGTCTCTGCCTAAGTTCCAGAGGGTTATTCTTGGTTTTGCTTTTCTAGGGTTTTTTTCCTAACTTTGCCAAGGTCACCGATTGAAAAGGGAAGGTTTATTTCACCACACCAAACTGCAGGCCTGTGTTCTTGATTTACTCTGTCGAAGCGTGAATCAGCCTCGTTCCCCCCCTGGGGAAACTGTAATTAATTAGAGGTGAATGGATCTTGTTTTCCATGGTGTATACTCTCAAAGAAAGAAAACCCGAAGTATATATTCTATGAAACATTTTATTATAAAAGTACAAAACTAGGTAACTACATCTTACCGGCAGTCTTAACACAGAGATGGACAAAGGAAAAATCAGGAAGTTAGAAAAGAAAAGAATGTAGACATGTGCAGTAGTCCAATGTCTCACAAGACCAGTCTTATCTCAGTTACAGATAAGTTCCCTGGCAAACTACCGTAGGTCTTAGAATGGAAGCTCAGCTGGCAAACACTTAACTCAGTGACATACTCTTCCCCAACAACCTTGAACAATTCAAGGGAAACAAGGAATTAAAAATAAATAAATAAAACTCTCCTTCAAGTCTAGCTCAACTTCTGGTGATGTCATGGAGCCTTTCTTGTGATGCTTCTGGGCAGAAATATGGCAAAGGGTTCTTCTGTGCATAAATTCTGGGGATTTTTTTTAAAAAAAATCCAAATCTACCCTCTGTCCCGTTGATCTCTGATTCTAGCCAGGCTCAAACCTGGTTAGCTCCCAGACAAATGAGACTGGGCTGCCCCAGGCAAAATGCCATATACTGTATTTTTTGGGAGTATAAGATACATCTTTTCCCCCAAAAAAATGAAGGTGAAAATCTGGGTGCGTCTTATACTCCGAATTTAGCCCCACCCAGCCTCCCAAACGGAATTTCAGAGGCTGAAAGATGCCTCTGAAAGAAGCTTCAGAAAAAAAGCCTCCAAACAGAGCTTCAGAAAAAAAAGCCTCAGAAAGTCTTTTATCTAAAATAATATGGCAAGCAACAAAAGAAGAATCAATAAAGGTTCTAACCAAACTATGCTAACAAATCTGGAGAATGACACAATACCCAACAGATGGGAAGAGGTTAATCTACATACCAATACCAAAGAAAGGAGACTGAACAGAGTACAGATAGTCCTTCAGAATAAAAGCCTCTGAAAGAAGCTTCAGAAAAAAAGGCTCCAAACACAGCTTCAGAAAAAAAAAAAAGCCTTTTTTTCTGAAGCTCTGTTTTGGAGGCTTTCAGAGGCAGAAAAAAAAGTTTTTTTCTGAAATGAAGTTTCAGAAGTTTCAGAGGCAGAAAAAAAAAGCAAGGCACAGAGCTCACAACCAATGAACCTGTTGCTAAAATTCACCTCTTGGGAACAGCTGATTGGGGGTATTCCAGGAGGGCATCCACCCACCAATCAGCTTTTTTCTTATTTTCCTCCCCAAAAACTAAGGTTTAAAACTAAGGTTTATACTCCGAAAAATACGGTAATTTTTTTTTCAATCGCCCAGACATTTGAGATCTGAAAAGGAGGTTTCTCTGCAAATCAGCCTTAATTCTTTTTATGTTGTTGGGATTAAGAGAAATTTAGGCTTTCAAGTTTATTTCAATAGCCAGTTTGGAATAGTGGTTAAGGTGCTGGCCTAGAAACCAAGAGAAAATCAAGAGACTGTGAGTTCTAGTGTCACTTCAGACATGAACGCTGGCCAGGTGGGCCAATTACAAGGAGACAGTGAATTCTAGTCCCATTTTAGGCACAAAACCCAGCTAGGTGACTTTGGGCTAATCACCAGGAGATCAATCAATCAATCAATCAATCAATCAATCAATCAATCAGAATAGAGCTGGAAGAGACCTTTGAGCTCTTCTAGCCTAACCCCTTTCTCAAGCAGGAGATGCTGTACCATTTCAGACAAGTGACTGCCCAGTCTCTTCTTAAAAACCTCCAATGATGAAGCACCCACAACATCTGAAGGCAATGGTGAAGTTTAAGCTCTGCTTTAGGCATGAAGGCCAGGTATGGGTGGCTTTGGGCCAGTCACTCTCAGCCCAATTCACCTCACAGGGTTATTGTGGGGAAAATAGAAGAAAGAAGGATTCGAGGATTTTTTATTATTATTATTGTTTCTTCCGATGGTGTATTGGTCGACTTCCACATTTGCCCTAGAGTAATTCTGGCTGCCGTTAGAATATACAATATAATATAATAGAGACTTTTTTTCAATTTTTCTATCAGTCATTCCTAGGAGGCACATCTCCGGTTTAAAATCTATCTTTTGGAATGTAATCTCTTCTAAACCACCCTTTAATTTTATACCAAAATTTCCTCACCTTAGGGCACATCCACCACATGTGGAAATGGGTAAATTAACGATAGAGATCAAAGAAAGAGAAGACTCGGATTATTACAAAGTGTGGAATAGGTTTTATACATGGTTAGAAAACAGAAATCAAATTAAGAAATAAGAATATGAAGTGAAATAAGAATGTAAAGTGAAATAAGAATATAAAGTGGATATAAATGTAAATAATGATCCTACTAACAAAACAGTTAATTATGAATATTTAAAAATAAAGAGAAGGAGCAGGATAAAAGCTAAGAGTAAAGACAAAAGTCGATGCAGAAAGTTGTTAAATTGTATATATCTGTTGTTAGTATTGTATTTTAATGTTTGGTTAAGTATATGTGTTTTTGTTTTTGGTTTGTCTCTTGACTTCTTTTGCTATTGTGTGTTTGGTTTTAAAATGTAAAATACTCAATAAAAATTATTTTTAAAAAAGAGAAGAAGAAGAGGAAAGAAGGAATATTAGGAAAGTTTGGTGCCTTGAGTTACTTATCTAATAATGAAGACGGAATAAAAATTAAGTAAATAAACAAAAAAGAATAAAGCAGACTTCCATTGATCTTGGTAATGTCTCTTTCCTGACTTGCCTACCTCAAACCATGAAAAACCAAATAACACCTTTTTTTTTTAAACTGCAGCATCGAGTCCATACTATCCTGACCGCAGACGTGGTCATTGTGATGAAACGAGGGGTCATTTTGGAAAATGACACACCTGAGAATCTGCTGGCCCAAGAAGACAGCATCTTCGCCTCTTTTGTTCGGGCTGATAACTGAAAAAGCCACATTATTGGCTTTTTTTCCAATGCTGATTTTTAAAAAAAAAAAAAATCAGAGAGAGAGAGAGAGAGAGAGAGAGAGAGAGAGAGAGAGAGAGAGAGAGAGAAGGGACTCGCGCCTCCCTCTCCCCTTTATATATAATGTATTATCACTGTATTTTTCCATCTGTAATTTTTGTAAAACTCCAGTGCATGATGTAAGTCTCAAAGCAATAAATTCTTCACCAAAGACAGGAACCCTTTTGTATGTTTCTTCAACAGATCTCGTTAGGAACATGCTGAGTATTTCATATCTCAAGAAAAGACTCCTTAAAAAGGGTCTCCAAAGTGGCAAACCAAAGAACTTATCAGTAACAGAATTCCTAGACAAAGGAGAAAAATGTCTGAATACTTCTTTTTTTTTCCTGGAAGAGAAAAAATAATAATAAAGGAATTGAGTCCATCCAGGAAAACCTGATTGTTGGTCATTCTAACTGGGAATGGTGACATGGGTGTAGTTCAGGGGTGCTATTCAGAAGGTTCTAACAGGTTCTGGAGAACCGGTAGTGGAAATTTTGAGTAGTTTGGAGAACCGGCAAATACCTCCTCTGGCTGGCCCCAGGATTGGGGAGGGAATGGAGATTTTGCAGTATCCTTCCCTCTGGAATGGGGAGGGAATGGAGATTTTGCGGTATCCTTCCTCTGGAGTGGGGAGGGAATGGGGATTTTACAATATCCTTCCCCTGCCATGCCCACCAAGCCACGCCCACCAAGCCACACCCACAGAACCAGTACCCTGTTTCCTCCAAAATAAGACATCCCCTGATAATAAGCCCAATCGGGCTTTTGAGCACATGGCAATAAGGCCAAGTGCTTATTTCAGGGTTCAAAAAAAATATAAGACAGGGTCTTATTTTCGGGGAAACATGGTAGTACAAAAATTTGAATTCCACCACTGGTGTAGTTAGAGACTTCCCTATGCTGAAGTCCTGGGACTTTAATGAGTAAAGGTCATAAGACTGCAGCTTTATTCAAAATTAATAGATCCCCATTTTCGTGGCACGGGGTAAACTATATTTTGGCTGAATTACACTTTTGCTGAGTTACCCAAGATAACTAGGTCGAGTGGTCTAAGAGATAGCAGTAGGCAACTGGACTTAAAATCACAGGACTGGAAGGGACCTTGGAGATCTTCTAGTCCAACTCCCTTTCCAAGACAGGAGACTTGATTGCATCCCGGACAGAGGGTTGTCCAATCTCTTCTTGAAGACCTGCAATGATGGAGCATCCCACAACTTTCAGAAGCAAGTTGTACCACTGATTAATTGTTCTCACGGTCAGGAAATTTCTCCTTAGTTCTAGGTTGGATCTCTCTTTGATAAGCTGCCACCTGTTACTTCTTGTCCTGCCCTCAGGACAAGAGTAAGTCAACCCCTTTGGAGAATAAGTCAATCCCCTTCTCCCTATGACTGCTTCTTAAGTACCAGAAGACATCTAGCATGTTTCTATCAATCCTTCTTCCTTTGTTGGAAGAAAAATCCAGTTTCCAGGTCCAAGCTGGGAGAGAAAGGCACTGGAGACAAAATGGAGGCTGGAGGCTGATTGGAAAGAGGGTCCATTTAATAATGAAGCAGAACCACATGGGTTCTGGGCAGCTGACCACATGGAGTTGAGAGTTAGGGGTTTTTAATACCTTCTTTAAGCTTTGCACTTGAGCTTCCTGTTCCTGTGCAAGAACATGTACTCTATTGGCTGTTGTCAGACTCCTGTGGGGCCATGTAGAGGTCATGTTTGTCTGAGCTAAGTTTGGTCGAAGTTTGGACTGCTAGTGCAATGAAGGGGCATTGGGCAATTCCTATTGTGGCTGAGGGCTAATCCTACCTTTGTTCGGACCTAGCTGCAGGGAATTTTTGCCTATGAATAGAGCTATCTATCTCTTAACTTCTGACATCTGCTGAGGGCAATTAAGGAAGGTGGGGGCTGCTTTCTGTCTTCAAGAGCATGTTTCTCCCTTGAGGGAAATATAATATTCTGCCTTTTTAATATTTCCTAAAATATTTCATTCTTCCAGGAGAGGGATGGGTGACAATTTTCTACACCGTATTAAACTAGACTTGTGATGGCTAACCTTTTCTGGACTGAGTGCCCAAATGCGAATGCACATGTGAGTGCATGTGCCCGAACCCCTAAAATGCAATGCGTGTGTGGCCCCCGTGCATGCACCCTAACCCTGCGCATGCACCTTCCCCCTGTGCAGGCACACCAGGGGTGAGTTCTACTTACCTTTACTACCAGTTTGCAGTGGGCCCACATGCGCGAGCGCACTCGCTTCATTCGCGCATGTGCTCACTCTTCTGCGCAAGTGCAGAAGTGTTTTGATGACATTGGGACGGTGGGCAGAGCATCCCACCGGTTTTACTACCGGTTCTATAGAACCGGTACGAACCGGGGGCAACCCACCACAGATGCACACGTGGCCCACCACATATGCTCCATGCACTTACGGCTCCCCACACTTGCCCCACCCCCTGCGTATGCACAGCAGAGATCTGAAGACCAGCTGACTGGCGGGAGGCATGCGCGCATGCGCAGCAGAGCTGAACTTGGGCGACAGCTCACGTGCCATCAGAGAGGGTGCTGTGTGCCACCTCTGGCACGCGTGCCATAAGTTCGCCATCACGGAACTCGTCCTATCTAGTTCCCTTAAGTGTTCATTGTACAGCTTAGCCTCCAGATCTCTTATCATCTTTATTGCTCTTTCCTGCACATTTTCCAAGGTCTCAGCATCCTTTTTGTATGGTGTGGCAACCATAACCGACTTCAACAACGTCTGGAGAACCTTAGACACACAGTCCTTTAGTTCACTGCCCACTTGTAGCCTTCCACAATAGAGTACCTTCATTCCAAGCCCTATGCTGTTCTGTCCCCAACCCCATGCACGCACACCAACAGACGTTCAGGAGTTAAAGACCAAACCAGCCGGCAATATCCTTTTCCTTATGATAACGGAACTTGGCAACAACCTAGTGGCTGCCTGCCAAGAGTTTATTATTTACAAAGAGGAGAGATAACTTCTCCCCACTTCTGATACATCAAAGGAAAGCAGCTCAATAATTACGGAATTAAATCAAGTCCAGAGATACTCCAGCAAAGTCTTAAAGCAAAAGTCCGGCAATGCAGAATGGCGTGGAAGCTTTCAGCTTTGTTCGTCACAATGTTTGACTAGCCACCACGCTCCCTTTTATATCCTGTGGGGTGTGGTCCAGTGACTCAGCCTAATCTCGGGCATGCCCTTTCGTCTGTTGCGCACGCTTATCTCTGCGACGCTGGCGTGGGTCCAGCCAAGACTCATTACCCTCATCACTGTCCATCTGTGGCTGCGTGGATGTGCTTGGCCCCGGCCCTATCTCTTGCCCTTCGCCGGACACCGAAGGCATTGCCAGAGAGGAGGGTCCTGGAGAGGGAGGCCTTGCCAACTCTTCCCCTTCACTCTCGGAGTCCTCTCCTGACGATGACACAGGCTCCGGTAACGGAGCCACAACATATGCCAGATAAGGCATCTGAAAAGCAGGTTGGAAAAGGTGGAAGTTTGCTTCTAAGTCCCAGAGCCCTGCTAGATTCACTTGAAGAGGCAGTGGGGCAAAGAACAGGGGTGAAATCCAGCAGATTCTGACAGGTTCTGGCGAACCGGTAGCGGAAATTTTGAGTAGTTCGGAGAACCGGCAAATGCCACCTCTGGCTGGCCCCAGAGTGGGGAGGGAATGGGGATTTTGCAGTATCCTTCCCCTGCCATGCCAAGCCACGCCCACCAAGCCACACCACGCCCACCAAGCCACGCCCACAGAACCGGTAGTAAAAAAAAATTGAATTTCCCCACTGGCAAAGAACCGTCCCGCTTTGTGATTTCCAAAAGGCTGTGATATAATCTCAAAACCGCAACTGGAAAGTCAACAATTTATATGTTTTTTTTTTAAAAAAAGCTGCTCCTTTGGGATGAAGCGAAAGCAGCAACATTTTTTTTGCAGTTCCTTAGGGGAAACACCCGCTTCCCATCTTAAGTTGAAAACAGGGCTTGAGCTCCAAGCTGAACCAATCCGGCTTGCCCAGCTCATCCCTAAAGCCCACCACAGTGAATTCCGACAAACTTTTTCCAACCGGCTGGAGGAGTTCGTCTGCTTAAAATGTAGTGCTTTTTTTTTTCGCCCTGGTTCTCTTCCGCGCAATCCATTCAACTTAGCGCTGGTTGTGGCAGGAAAGGAGGCCTTCCCTCTGAGAAACGGTAAACGTCAACAGAGCTTAATCTGAGCTCAAGGTAGATCAAAGGAGCAACGTTTCAAGGCAAATTCTTGGCTGCTCTAACCAGGATACATGTTTATCTTTCCAACTATAGCTGGTAAGCACAGCCTGGGCCAAGCGAGGCTTGGTTGAGATCCAAAGGGGAAAGACAGCTCTCCTTCTCACTCCCTCTCCACCCTCTAAGGCACTGGGGGATGGGGAGGAAATCAAAATTAGATCTTATGCAACTGGCAAGACAGAAGGCTTGGTTGGTACTGTAGAACGTTAGCATTCCTCTCCTAGAAGAATGAAATATTTTTAAGGTAAAGGTTCCCCTCGCATCATGCGTGCTAGTCGTTCCTGACTCTAGGGGGCAGTGCTCATCTCTGTTTCAAAGCCGAAGAGCCAGCGCTATCCGACGTCTCTGTGGTCATGTGGCCGGCATGACTAAACACCAAAGGCGCACGGAACGCTGTTATCTTCCCATCAAAGATGGTCCCTATTTTTCTACTTGCGTTTTTTTTAACGTGCTTTCGAACAGCTAGGTTGGCAGAAGCAGGGACAAGGAAGGGGAGCTCACCCCGTGACGCGGCACTAGGGATTCGAACTGCTGAACTGCCGACCTTTCGATCGACAAGCTCAGCGTCTTAGCCACTTTAGGAAAATATTTAAAAAGGCAGAAGATGCTCTTGGTGGGAGAAAGCAGCCCCCACCTTTTCTTAATAGCCCACAGCAGATGTCAGCACTTAAGAGATAAAGAGATAGATAGCTCTATTCATAGGCAAAGCAAATACTGCAGGGAGAAACCCATTAAAGACAGGATATTTTGAAATTCCCTGCAGCAAAGTCTGAACAAAGGCAGAGGGATAGGATTAGCCCTCAAGAGCCAACACAGGGAAAAGCCATTAAGCCACAATAGGAATTACCCAACAGCCTTTCAGAAACAAGCCTCTTCATTGCGTCACTCTCAAAAACCAAACCTGGGAGCCCAGACAAACGCCTAGGATTTATACTTTGCCTATAGAGCCAGCTATGACCCCTACATAACCCCGACATGGCCCCATGGAAGTCTGACAACAGCCAGTGGTGGGATTCAAATAATTTAACAACCAGTTCTCTGCCCTAATGACCAGCTGGGTAGGCGTGGCTCAGTGGTCATGTGACCGTGTGGGCGTGGCTAACTCAATGTCACTCACGTTGATGGGTGCTTCGCCTTAGCTGTTACAATGTAATAAGGGTTAACCAGAGGCAGTTTCTGTAAGCAGGACAATAAAGATTAGGCTAGAAACACCACCAGAATGTTTCTTTCCTGCCTTCCTTACAGGATTAGCCCTGTAAAGTGGAAAAAAACAAAAGGAGATTTCTTTGAAACAACCGGTTCTCCGAACTGCTTAGAAAATTAACAACCGGTCCTCCCGAATAGGTGCAAACTGGCTGAATCCCACCACTGACAACAGCCAATAGAATACATGTTCTTCAGGGGTGGGATCCTACCGGTTCACTGAGTGTACGCTTCACATAAAAAATGCAAGTAGAAAAATAGGGACCGCCTTTGATGGGAAGGTAAGAGTATTCATGCGCCTTTGGCATTGAGTCATGCCGGCCACATGACCACGGAGACATCTTCGGACAGCGCTGGCTCTTCGGCTTTGAAACGGAGATGAGCACTGCCCCCTAGAGTAGCATGTGGGACTAGCACGCATGTGGGAGGGGAACCTTTCCCTTTAATGAGTGCAGACAATTGCTAAACACCATTTTCCCAGAAGGAGGGCAAATGATGTGGCCCTTTTTAGCACTGTACTTCAAGTCAACGAGTTGCTCTTCTGCTTCACTGGAAACAGGAGATGCCCTCTGAAACACCACACTGGAGTGTAGCATTTGTCATCTTTATTTTCTAAGGACACTAATGGGACCTTTGGGACGATCAAGAAGACTTATTGGAAGTGATGAGCAAAACTTGCATTTTTTTGGCTTTGTGACAGGCCACCTTCCCCGTTTAAATAAAAGAGTCTTGGGAAGCTTTAATTTTTAATTAAGTTTTAATCATATTAAAAGCAACTGTGTTCTCTTCGCTGATGATGTTTATTTTATTTATTTTTATTATTCATATTTCTATGCCACCCACTCCCCGAGGACTCTGGGCGGTTTACACCAAAGATAGTATACTAAATAGCATATTGCCCCCTAACAATCTGGGTCCTCATTTTACCCACCTCGGAAGGATGGAAGGCTGAGTCAACCTTGAGCCGGTGAGATTTGATCCGCTGATCTGCTGAACTAGCAGTCAGCTGAAGTAGCTGCAGTACTGCACTCTAACCACTGCGCCACCTCGGCTTTTATAAACTATTCAACACCACCAACAATGCAACTACACTTCAAAAAGACCTTGACTGTGTCAGATTGGTTGGTCTGCCTGCCTGTCTGTCTGTCTATCTATCTATCTATCTATCTATCTATCTATCTATCTATCTATCATCTCTATCTCTATCTATCTATCATTATCTATCTATTTATCATCTATCTATCTTTCTATCATTATCTATCTATTTATCATCTATCTATCTATCTATCATCTCTCTATCTATCTATCTATCTATCTATCTTTTTTTTAAGTTTTATTGTTTTATTACTACACATTATGACAAACACATAACATACAACATATAAATACATCCTCTTTTTAACAAGTGTTTCTTCGTGGTCTGTTTTCCATTGTAATTTCCTCCCCCCATGTTTCTCATATTGTTTCATTTTCTTCATTGTCCCCTTTTTGATTGATTACAGTATATTTTCTAATCCTAATAGCTTTAATTTTATACATTTCTATATATTTGTTTCAGATGCCTGAAAAACCCATTAATGCTTAACTTTTTCCCCCCCTAAAGCAATTAGCTAATGTATATATATTTTATATATATAAAAATATACATTATATATATATATATATATATATATATATATATATATATATATATATATATATATATACATATACATACATACATACATATATATATATATTTGTTGCATACATATTTTACATTTTATATTCTCCCTTATTTATGTTATTCTTTATTTCTGCTCTCAAGCCATTCATACCATTTGTTCCAAATTGTATAGTAATCTGTCTCTTCTTTTTCTTTAATTTCTTTTGTTAATTTGTCCATCTCAGTACATTCTAAAACTTTTTTTATCACTTCTTCATCCGTTGGTGTTTCTTCATGTTTCCATTTTTGTGCGTATATTATTTGAGCCGCTGTTATTATGTGTAAAATCAGGTATTTTATTTCTTTGATATATGTTCTTGTAAATATTCCTAGTAGAAATGTTTCTGGTTTTCTATCTATCTCAGTGCGAATCCCACCATGTTAAGGAAGCCCAGGCTGAAAACAATGCTTGTAACTCAAAACCATTCAGAAAACACAATGGTGACAGAGATGACATAAGATTTGAGGACATGCCCTGTGAAGACAGGCTGAAGGATCTAGGCTTCTTCGGTGTGAAGAAAAGATGATTGAAAACAGTTATAAATGGCAGCTACATAGATTTTGTAATGTATGGCTGTGAGAGTTGGACCATAAGGAAAGCTGAGTGCTGAAGAATTGATGCTTTAAGATTGTGGAGAAGCCTCTTGAGAGTCCCTTGACTGCAAGGAGATCCAATTGGTCGATCCTAAAGGAAATCAACCCTGGCTGTTCTTTGGAAGGGCAGAGACTGAAGCTGAAGCTCAAATACTTTGGCTACCTAATGAGAAGAGAGGAAAAGACCCTGATGTTGGGAAAGATGGAAGGCAAAAGGAGAAGGAGGACAGCAGAGAACGAGATGGTAAGATAGTGTCATCGATGCAATGAATGTGAATTTGGGCAAATTCCGGGAGACAGTGGAGGACGGGAAGGCCTGGTGTGCTATGGTCCATGGGGTCGCGAAGAGTCAGACATGACTTAGCCACTGAACAATAAATAATAATCTAGATTTTATTTAAATGTAAGGGGAAAAAATCCGGACAGTAAGGCCTATATAACAGTGGTGTAGTTTACTTATGGAGGCTGGGAGTTTTCCATCTCTGGAAAGTTTTAAGAAAAGGCTGGACCACTATTTCTCATGGATGCCTTAACTGGTTTTCTTGAACACTTCAGAGAACTGGATTAGATGATCCTTGAGATTCCTTCCAATTCCATAATTCTATGATCTTACTCTGACCACTGGCCAGACTGATGACTGCTTGGCAGATTTCTTCACAAGTGTTGGGTCAATGTAAATATTCTATCTAGATTCCTTCTCTCTGTCTCCCTCTCTCATCTATCTATCTATCTATCTATCTATCTATCTATCTATCTATCTATTTTCTATCATCTATCTATAGCTATCATTCTATCTTTGTATCATCTATCTATATCATTTCCCACTCCCTCATCTATCTATATACATCTGTCTCTCATATCTATCTTTCTTTCTATCTATCTATCTATCTATCTATCTATCTTTCTTTCTTTCTTTCTTTCTTTCTTTTCTTTTTTTTAGAAAACTTTATTGAGTTTAAAAAGACATAAATTTATTGAAATTTCCATTAATATCAGATGTGCAGTGATTTTAACTATATACAAAATATATTTCTGGTGACATTTTAAATTACTTTTTACTTTTATTTAACACACCTTTTTCTCTTCCTTTCATTTTATCATTCATCCATTCATACCACCTTCCCCACACAGTATAGTATTCTGAATTCTCATCATCATTTATTTCATGAGTTAGTTTAGTCATCTCTGCGCACTCCAGTATTTTCCTAATTGTAAGCTCTTCTGGTGGCTGGGTTTTCTCTTTCCAATATTGTGCATAAGCCAATCTGGCGGCTGTAATTATGTGTATCATTAAATGAATCCTTTCCTTTCCATATGGCTTCTTTACTATTCCCAGGAGAAATATTTCCGGTGTTAATTCAATATCTTCCCCAATTATTTCTTGTAACCATCTCCTGATCTTACTCCAATATCCTTTTGCTTCCGGGCACGTCTATCTATCTTTCTATCATCTATCTGTATCTATCATTCTATCTTTGTATCATCTATCTATATCATTTCCCCCTCTCTCTCTCTCATATCTATCTATATCTATCTTTCTATCATCTATCTATATCATTTATCTCTATCTCTAGCAAGCTACAGTAGCTATCATCTAGCTATCTACCCATTTATCATCATCTATCCCTCTGCCCCATCCCCAAAATTATTAGAATGTCTACCAGGAAGAGTAAACATTGGAATTTAAAATAAAACACATGAGATTTTCTTTTGCATATGATAGATAGATGATAGATAGATAAACAGACAGACAGACAGATAGACAGATGATAGATAGATAGATAGATAGATAGATAGATAGATAGATAGATAGATAGGTAGGTAGATAGATAGATAGATAGATAGATAGATAGATAGATAGATAGATAGATAGCATGAGGAATAGAGGAATTAGATTTGCAGGGATGTAAATTTCCATTAAACAGAAGATGCAGGATGCCAGAATTAAAACTCTTCATCCATTCCAGGCAGTGGGAAAATATCAAACTTTTGCTAAGTACTGATTAGCTTTGTTTTATTTTCCAGTGATGTCTGGCACGTATACTTCTCCTGTCTCTGACGCATCTTTTTCAGGATGTGTTCAGCAGAAAGAAAGGGAGCACAAAAAAAAAAAAAAACTTTAGATCAAGGGTACACAAAAATATTTTGCTAACTTTCCAACTGTAATAAGTTGAAAGTGATTCATACTGTTGCTTGATTTGCCACGTGAGTTACTTTGAGTAAGTCAGGCACTTCTGGAAGTTAGAGAGGGCTTCTGTTACAGATTTCAACCTTTGAGGGGTTGGGGGATTTCATCTGCTTTGAGGGTTGGTAATGTAAGTTAAAGTTGGCTTAAAACTCAACCATAAGAAAACTAAGTTCATGGCATCTTTCCCTCTCAATTCCTGGCAAATAGATGGGGAAGAAATGGAGGTAGTGACAGATTTTATTTTCCTGGGCTCCAGGATCACCGCAGATGGGGACTGCAGCCAAGAAATTAAAAGACGCTTGCTTCTGGGGAGGAAAGCTATGGAAAAGTTAGACAGTATACTAAAAAGCAGAGACATCACCCTGCCAACAACAGTGTGTATAGTCAAAGCTATGGTTTTCCCAGTTGCAATGTATGGCTGGTGAAAGTTGGACAATAAGGAAGGCTGAGCGCCAAAGAATTGAGGTGTTTGAACTCTGGTGCTGGAGAAGACTCCTGCGAGTCCCTTGGACTGCAAGGCGATCCAACCGGTCAGTCCTAGAGGAGACTGCTCTTTAAAAGGTCAGATCCTGAAGATGAACCTCAAATACTTTGGCCACCTAATGAGAAGGAAGGATTCACTGGAGAAGAGCCTAATGCTGGGAAAGATTGAGGGCAAAAGAAGAAAGGGACGACAGAGAACGAGATGGCTGGATGGAGTCACTGAAGCAGTCGGCGTGAGCTTAAATGGACTCCAGAGGATGGTAGAGGACAGGAAGGCCTGGAGGAACATTGTCCATGTGGTAGCGATGGGTCGGACCGACTTCGCAACTAACAACAACAAATGTAAGTTAACTTAATCATAGTCGGTTCAGTAAACCCAATTCCACTCCAGACACTAAAGTATAAGGTAACCATGTTGGCTACCATAACACTAGGGGAAAAAATGGACTGCAATTCACACAATACCCTGAAGTTGTTTGGCAGTTTTTTCAGTTTCAGACAATAAAGTGAACTATAAACCAAAATTTTAAACCTAATGTTCCTTTTTTTAAAAAAAAATTAAAAAGTAATCGAACAAGCTGGGTTTCCGATAACGCTAAAGATCTCTATCCCATCCCTGCACCCTAAAATCAGATAATTTTTTTTCCAAAAAGTTTTTATTTTTCAAAATATAAACATTTCACTTTTCCTTAAATAGTGTGTTGTCTAGGTTCTCTGTGCAACAACCTTCAATTTTTACAACATTCACATTAATATTAATTCTCTAATCTTAAAATTATAGTATATTAAACAGTTAAACATTATAAGCCTATTCATTTTTCCTCTTAAGATGTCTTCTAATAAAAATACAATAATCATGTTACGCATAATTATCCACATCATCATCATACTAGCAATTTTCCTCTTATTTATGCCTCTATCTTAACATATTCTCTTTTCTTCTTTAACCTTCTCCTTTTATTTCCAGTTTCCCTTTTACTCTCTAACCATTGATAGACTACTTCCCATATCATATTATTTATTTATTTTATTTTATTTTATTTTTATTTTATTTATTTAATTTGTATACCGCCCTTCTCCAACAGGACTCAGGGCGGTGAACAGCCACGGTAAAACGGTAAAACACAACATATAAAATTTAAAAGCAGTTTAAAAAACATTAATAATTTTGGCCATCAATTTAAAATAACCCCGTTAAAACCAATTACAAATTTAAATATGTAATTGTAATATTAAATATAATATTCAGTTTGCTCTTTCTCCTTAATTGCTAGTGTTAATCTATTCATTTCTGCACATTCTAATATTTTCCTGATCACCTTCTCATCACTAAGGATCACTAAGGATCCCATCACTAAGGCAAGAGCCTTGATAGTACAGTGGTTTAATGCACCCTGTTATTAACACAGCTGCCTGCAATTTCTGCTGGTTCGAATCTCTCCAAGGCTCAAGGTTGACTCAGCCTTCCATCCTTTCTAAGGTAGGTGAAATGAGGACCCAATTTGTGGGGGCAATAAACTGACTTTGTATAAAATATACAAAAGAATGAAGGCTATTGTTTAGCACATTGTAAGCCGCCCTGAGTCTCTGGAGAAGGGCGGCATATAAATCAAATTAAAAAAAAAAAAAAAGGAATCTCTTCACTTTTCCAATGTTGTGCAAATACAACTCTAGCTGCGGTTAGAACATGGATCATCAAAGAAGTATTCTCTTTATTGTAACTTTCGGGTAAAATCCCCAGCAAAAATCTTTCCGGTTTTAGCTTAAAATAATTTGAAAGCTTCAACCTTCGGACCCAGCTAAGGTCACCAAGATAAACCCAGCACCCCCTGTGGAGAACACAGCTGTATTAACCGCTGCTTTGGGCAAAACTTGAGCTGGGAAAGGCCCTCCCCAAACATTTTGGCTGTTCATCGCCCTGAGCCCGAAAGGAGTCAGTCCGAAAGGAGAAGGTCGGTATAGAAGTTTGAATAATAAAAAAGAAAGAAAGAAAGAAAGAAAGAAAGAAAGAAAGAAAGAAAGAAAGAAAGAAAGAAAGAAAGAAAGAAAGAAAGAAACCCCACCCCAAACTATTCAGAACCACCTTCTCCATTTCTTAGAGGGACCAGCCACTAATTCTACCAACTGGCTTTTTTTAAAGCCCAAGAGCCAATTCTTCCCTGGAGTTTCCTAGGGATGAACTCTCCTCCACTGCTTTCTGGATCTCTTTCTCCTTCTGGAGCTCACCCCCCTCCCCAATTCCTCGCCTTTTCGTTGCGTCAGTTGAATGTTGGACCCCGGCCAGTCTCCCTCCGCCTTCTCCCCCCCTCCCTTCCTCTCCTCCGTCCCATCCCCAATCTCAGAAAATGCAGAAGAAAAGTTCCCTTCGCAAGAGGAGGCACGATCTTGCTCGGCCAAAGCAGCAACCCTAGGACTCGTTCTGCGCCCAGCCAAGGGTCTCAAAGCGGGACAGGAGCCTCTTGGGTCCCTTGCGCGTCTTCTCCATCCTTCTGGACAAAGGACCAGTCTTCCCTCTCTCGGAAATAACCGATCCGGTTGGGAGCCAGGAGGTCGTCTCCAGCCACTTGTCTCCTTCTTCCTCGCCTCGCGATCCTGCCTCGCACACCTTGCGCATCTGAGGATCTCCCTGCGCCCATGGCAGCGCGCAAGAGTTGGCCCAGCTGACTGCAGGCTTTGGAAGAGTCTCTTGGTAAGAGTCCCGTTTCCTTCTTTGGGCTTGAGTGCAACAAAGAGCACTCAAGAGCAAACTAAGAAGAGGAAGAAACAGCTTCTCTGGCAGCTTAATTTTAATTCGAATTTTAAAGGGGGTATTTTAATTATTGGGGATTAAAATTGTTTAATAGGTTTTTAAATTGCTCTTAAATTTTTGTATTCTGTGTTTTTTACCTTTGGCTGTTCACCACCCTGAGTTCTTCGGGAGAAGGACGGTATATAAATTTAAATAGAAAGAAAGAAAGAAAGAGAGAGAGAGAGAGAGAGAGAGAGAGAGAGAGAGAGAGAAAGAAAGAAGAAAGGAAGGAAGAAAGAAAGAGAGAGAAAGAAAGAAAGGAAGGAAGGAAGGAAGGAAGGAAGGAAGGAAGGAAGGAAGAAGAAAGAAAGAAAGAAAGAAAGAAAGAAAGAAAGAAAGAAAGAAAGAAAGAAAGAAAGAAAGAAGAAAGGAAGGAAGGAAGGAAGGAAGGAAGGAAGGAAGGGGCCTGGTGGCTCAGCAGACTAAAAGCATTGTGATTAACACCAACTGTCTGCAATTACTGTAAGTTTGAATCTCGCCAAGGCTCAAGGTTGACTCAGCCTTCCATCCTTTCTAAGGTAGGTAAATTGAGGACCCAGTTTGTGGGGGCAATAAGCTGACTTTGTATAAATATACAAAAGGATGAAGGCTATTGCTTAGCGCATTGTAAGCCGCCCTGAGTCTCCAGAGAAGGGCGGCATATAAATCAAATTTTAAAAAAAAGAAAAAAAGAAAAGAAAGAAAGAAAGAAAGAAAGAAAAAAGAAAGAAAGAAAGAAAGAAAGAAAGAAGGAAAGAAAGAAAGAAAGAAAGAAAGAAAGAAAGAAAGAAAGAAAGAAAGAAAGAAAGAAAGAAAGAAAGAAAGAAAGAAAGAGGGT
>NC_142069.1:7352320-7377320 GCF_059756535.1 Pantherophis guttatus | reverse complement strand
GACACCTCTGAAGTGCATTCCCAACGTTGTAGCAACTAATGTGATAAACAGGCATCTGGATAGAAAAGACGAGTTTCTCAGCTAAGCCGTACAACAGACGGATGCAACATCCATCAATCAGGGCAGTGCTGGAAGGGACCTTGGAGGTCTTCTAGTCCAACCCCCTGCTCGAGCAAGAGACCTGATCGTGGGCGGGCTTCAAAAATTTTAGCAAGGGGTTTTCTCTGCCTGGTTGCTGGGTGGGCGTGGCCTAGTCGGCCTCCTGCACAACGGCCGGAGGGGGTGTTTTTGCCCTCCCCAGGCTCTGGAGGCTTTCCTTGAGCCTCTGGGAGGGCGAAAACAGCCAAAGAGGTTGTAGAAAAATTCATTAAAAGTACAAAAAAGAGCTTCTGATGATTGTGTGGCTCAGCTGGGCATGGGCGGGGGGGGCAGGGATTTTATTTATTTATTTATTTATTAGTCATATTTCTATGCCGTCTACTCTCCGAGGACTCTGGGTGGCTTACACCAAAGACAGTATACTAAATAGCATATTGCCCCCAACAATCTGGGTCCTCATTTTACCCACTTCGGAAGGATGGAAGGCTGAGTCAACCTTGAGCCGGTGAGATTTGATCCGCCGATCTGCTGAACTAGCAGTCAGCTGAAGTAGCTGCAGTACTGCACTCTAACCACCGCGCCACCTCGGCTCAGTGCTTTTTTGCTACCGGTTCTCCGAACCACCCGCCTCCATCGCTACCGGATCGGTCCGAACCGGGAGCATTTCATCCCTGGGTCCGAACCAACTGAATATTTTATTCATATATTCTATACTATTCTAATACTACCTCTGGTCGCAAGTCAGCTCTAACGGAGCAAGCAGTTAGAAGTGGAGAGTTGGAGGTTTGTCCCTTCAGACTTGCAAGCGTCTGTTAATGTAGCCTTACACCAAAGTAGATTTAAATTCATCTGGTCATGTCTCCTGTCTGGTTCACCTTGGAGGACTGACATCAACGTTGATTTTTTTTTTTCTCGCTATTTCTACTCCGCCATGCTTCCTCCTAATTTTGCTCTCGGGAGCAAAAAGGAAAGCGCTTGTTTCTTCTGCATCCATTTTATGCACATCACGCTGTGCACAGCCATTCTAGTAGCAACAGGAAATAAAAATAGTATTTAAAGGACCCCAGTGTGACCTTTCCGTACTAAGCCTCTGCGCGGATCCTGCTTGACTCTTTCCATTTGTACTGTTTATTGCAAAGTTTTGAGAATGCAGCAGGAGACGTAGCAACAGATTTTTAACCATATTCATAAGGTTAAAAATGCCACAGCTATGAAGTCTTCCTGGGACACCGAGTTTGTTTGCTTGTTTGATTGTTTGTTTGTTTGTTTGTTTTAACAAACAGCATCTCTGTCTTGCTGTGGTTAAGGCTGTTTTATCTCATCCAGTACCTAACAGCTTCCAGAACCATGGTAAAGTTTTCTATTGAGCTTCCTACTACAGCTTGGGGTTAAAGCAAGGATGAAATGCTCCCGGTTCGGACCGGATTGCCCAATCCGGTAGTGATGGCAGCGGGTGGTTCGGAGAACCAGTAGCAAAGATCCCTGTGGCCCCCTCCCCCCATGCCCAGCTGATGCCCAACCTCTTCCGACGAAAAAATGCTTTTAAAAGTAAAAAAAAAAAAAAAAGCCTCTGATGATCGCGTGGCTCAACTTTTTTTAAAAAAAAAAACTTTTCAAAGCATTTTTTCTAATGCTTTGAAAAGCCTCTGCCGATCAGGCAACTCAGCTAGGATCATCAGAGGCTTTTCAAAGCATTTTTTTTTACCATCTCTTCAGCCAAGAGGTTGCAGAAAAAAATGCTTTGAAAAGCCTCTGATGATCCCAGCTGAGCCGCGCAATCATCAGAGGCTTTTTTAAAAAAAACTTTTTAAAGCATTTTTTCGTCGGAAGAGGTTGTAGAAAAAATGCTTTTAAAAGTTTTTTTAAAAAAGCTTCTGATGATTGCGCGGCTAACCTGGGCAATGGGAGGGGGGGCTCAGGGATTTTTGCTACCGGTTCTCCGAACCACCCGCCTCCATCGCTACCGGATCGGGTGATCCGGTCCGAACCGGGAGCATTTCACCCCTGGTTTCTGTGTAATGCATGTGCCCGTGCAAACGTGCAAACTTTGACAGACAATTGCTCGTTAAGCCCTGATGTTTCTGATGGTTCCTTCCTAATCGTGATCAACTAAAGTTGATGTTTGCCCTTAGCATTCAGACAGTCTACTGCCTCCCCTCGAAGAAACAGAACATGTCCAGCGGTGGGTTTCCAATATTCTTACCACCGGTTCACCACATGTGCCTTCCAATACATGTGCCCAGTCTTCTGTGCATGCACTGCTCACTTGTGCACCTCCTCCGCATGCGCCCGGCCCCAAAAACATGCCTAAATAGAATGTTATAGAGCTGGGGTGGGACCCACAATCTCTACTACCAGTTCACCCGAACTAGTACGAACCGGCTGAATATCACCTCTGAACATGCCATATGTAGGAGGAAAGAACTCTCTCTTCTTCAATTTGCAAGCCATCGGTTAGCTCAGATCTTCCTTCCTGGTCTACAGGGGTGGTATTCACTTACTTACCCTACCAGTTTACAAATGTGAGCGCGCGCACATGTGCCTGACCTTCCGTGCGTGCACTTTGCTGCCACGTGTGCCTTCTGCGCATGTGCCCAGCCTCAAAAACATGCCTAGCATGACTTGGAGCTGGGGTGGGTGGGCTGGCCTACCCGTGATTTCCGCTACCGGTTTGGGCGAACCGTTCTGAACCGGATGAATACCACCTCTGCTGCTCTAAGGTAGTACAGTGGTCTAAAGCATCCTGTTATTAAGACCAGCTGTCTGCAATTAAAGTAAGTTCGAATCTTACCAGGCTCAAGGTTGACTCAGCCTTCCATCCTTTCTAAGGTAGGTAAATTGAGGACCCAGTTTGTGGGGGCAATAAGCTGACTTTGTATAAATATACAAAAGGATGAAGGCTATTGCTTAATGCATTGTAGTCTCCGGAGAAGGGCGGCATATAAATCAAATTAAAAAAAAAAAGGTGGTTTTTATCTACAAAAAATATCTACAGTCTGTTCACCTCGCTCAGCAGAAAGTCCCAATGTGTGTGAATTTAATGAGTCAAAACACTTGTCCAATCAAGCTCATTTGTCAATGAATTTTAAGAAAACCAGTCATCTGAGCCTCATCTTACACCACGGGTATAAAACTGTCAAGACATGGAACTTATGGATGGCACCCCAAGGTTGGAAATGCTTTGGAATATTTATAGGGTTGTCTAACTCGGTCTGGGGAGGAAAGTAAATTCTGCAAGAAGCCCACCTGGGTTATGGAGGCCTGGAAACCATGTCCTCTGAATAGAGAGCAAAGGATGATACATGCACAGAGGTGGGATTCAGCCGGTTCGGACCATTTCGGGTGAACTGGTAGTAGGACTTGTGGGTGGGTCGCCCACCAACCCTGGTGCTATGCCATCCTATTTAGCCACAGTACAAGCGTGGAAGGCTGCATACATGTGCAGAAGGCGTGTGCTCACATTTTCGGTGCTGGGCGAACCGGTTGTTAAATTATGTGAAGCCCACCTGTGTACATGCACATTGTTGGCATCGCTGAAAGGCTTTCATGAAACCCCAATGTCAAGAGGGAACTCTTCCATGGGCTACTGCTGGTATCACAGTCTAAATTGTCACCATTATGGATTCTTGCCTTTGAGAAATGTGGGAGACTTTCTCTTTCCATTGGAGGAACCTGGTGGAAAAACAAACCACCTGATCTCCCTGCCCACCATACGTGCGATCAGCTCTAAGCAGGAGGGTCAAGCAAAAGGAAGAACTTGTTTCTCTTTCTCTCCATTCCTTCTAAGACATGCAGTGGCTCAGTGACTTAATAGCAATATCAATAGCACTTAGACTTACGTACCACTTCACGGTGTTTTATAGCCCCGTCTAAGCGGTTTACAGAGTCAGCCTATGGCCCCCAACAATTTGGGTCCTCATTTTACCCACCTCGGAAGGATGGAAAGCTGAGTCAACCTTGAGCCTGGTGAGAATCGAACTGCCAAATTGCAGGCAGCCGGCAGTCAGCAGAAGTAGCCTGCAATACTGCATTCTAACCACTGCACTACCGCAGCTCATAATGCAGGGGTGGGTTCTAAATTTTTTTACTACCGGTTCTGTGGGCGTGGCTTATTTTGTGGGTGTGGCTTGGAGGTCATGTGGCTAGGTGGGCGTGGCTAACTGGTCAGAGTCATTTCTGGAAGGTCCTCGCACTTACGACCAGTCCTTGCACTTACGAGCCGACTCATTTGTTTGCTTTTAACACTGATCAGCTGTAGGATGGCCCTTTGAAGCCCCATGGCAAGAGTTTAAACAGTTTTTTTTCCCTCTAGTCATCAGCTGGGACTCAGGAGGCAGCAATAGATTGGGGGTAGGACCAAATAAAAGGTAAGAATAATGTGGGGGGGTGGGGGTTGGGAGGGCGGGGGGGGAGAACCAGTTCGGTGATGTCATATCGTCACCGCTACCAGCTCGGCCGAACCGGACCAAACCGGGAGGAACCGACCACTGTCATAATGATGCTGGAGATGGGTCTTTGCTCCAATGGTTTGAGTCTTAGCACCATATGTCAGGGTGAGTTCCCGTCATTTGCCTCAGCTTCTGCCCATCTAGTGGTTAAAAGCATGTTATATGCAAGTAGATAAATAAGTACCACTTTGGTGTGAAGACAAGCCGGCTCTTTGTGCTGATGGTCAGAATGCTGCTGGTGCTGGACCTTCCTGGATGTGTTGTCCATTTGCAAGGCGAGTCTGAGGGCCCTGGATGATGCTTCAGGAATGCCTTTCATCTTTATTTGTGGTGCAGAGCTAGCTCATCCCCTGTGGTGCACCTTGGAAAGTGTGTGAATGAGTACCAAATAATCTAGCAGTCTTAGGCAACCAAAATACTACTCTGTGTTAGCATTGTAGTTGTGATGACCTGGGACAAGGCAGGTCATCACAGTCATCTGATAGTTCAAACGATCCCTGTATTGCTCTAACTTTCCCCCAAATGCTCCCATGTTTATGGCATGTCCCAGAGCAAAGTGATCACACACAAACACACACACCTCCAGCAGCCTCGGTCTACAAGTAGTCCAGCAGAATGCTGTGAGCACAGTGGCTGCAAAGCAAGAAATCCAGCAGGGCAAGGGAATAAGTCAATGAGTCCAGGAAGCAAAGAAACAAGGCAATTAATCCAGGAAGCAAGAAATAAAGCAAGGAGTCCAAGAAACTCCAAACGTCGGCAACGGCACAAAACACTCCAGGAATTCAGTGTTTGTTTCCAACAAATGCCCCTCCCCATAGCATCTCCTTAAATCTCAGTCCCCAGGTGTGCCTTGTGAAGAGGGACGGGGCGCTCTCCTCCCAAGTTGTTGGGTTAGCCTGTGCTGTTCTCTCCTTCTCTCCACTCTCTGTGCTCGGGGATCAGGAGGGTTTGGTCCTTGCTCATCGCCTGAGCTCTGTCGCTCCTCATGTTCCCTGCTTGCCCTCTCTTGGTCATCCTGCCCCCGTTCCTCCCTGCCTACAAGCCATCCCAATCCTGAAAGGCCCTGGCCTGACTCGGCCTGCTCCTCCCCACATTCCTCCAAAGCCAACGAAGCTGCCACCTAGATCTCCGTCGGCTCCAGCTCTGGCTCATCTTCCTCCGCAATTTCAGGCTCCAATGGGAGCATGACAGTAGTCTCCCAGCTAATATAACATCACCATATGCTAAATAAATAAACCATTCCTTCCTTCTTCCTGCCACTGGAGCTCCTCTAGCCATATTATAGAAAGGAGAGAAGGATTCGGAAAATCCTAAAATCTTTGATGGTGGACAAGTTACATGGAGCCAGTAGAAGGATGGGAGAGGGAAAGATGGCCTTGCAATCTTCTCCAACTTCTCATCCCTCACTGTACAACACAAGGCTGAAGAACTCCATCATCTCACAGTTGCGTTGACTGCAGTCATCCCACACTCTACCAATCAACATTTCTCCGAAACATCCGTGGGGGTGAGAGGATAATTTCACACAGTTTCTTTTCCATCCAACTGAACGAGAGTAATTTTTAAATGCACACAGCTAATGGCCTCCACCGATGAATGCACGCCAAAGAGATGCCTGTAATTGAACAACTTCTATATTTAATAATCCCGATTAATTGGCGGAAGGAGTTGTGGGTCCACGCTGCGAGGGGTGGTTAGCAAAAATTAATTGGCAGGTCTACCCTGTTCTAAATTTTATTAGCAAAGTCAGATGGCGGACTCTCCGGTGGTAAGAACAGGAAGAAAAGGAGAGGAAGAAAGAGAGGGGAAACAAGAGTAGGAGAGAAGGTTAGAAGGGAGGAAGAAGGGAGGTGTGGGGGAAAGGAAGGGGAAGTAGAGAAGGAAAAGGAGAAGAGGAAAGAAGAAAGTAGAAGAGTAGATGGAAGAAGGGAGGGGAAGGAAAGAAATGAGAGGGAGAAGAAGGATTGTCGTAAAACAAGGGAGATGAAATGGTAGAAGAGCAACCCTGAATATGATTAAATTGTTTAGGATGAAGATTGTATTAGTATGAAAGTTAAAAGAAAATATGTGTGTTAGATAAGAAATTGTACATTTAAAATATGTTTATGAGAAAAAAATTAAAAAACTTTGTCAAAAAAAAAGAAAAGAAAGAAAGAAAAAGGAAAAGGAAAAGGAAAAGGAAAAGGAAAAGCACCTTTACGACAACCATGACCAGTGATGGGATTCAGCCACTTCGCACCTATTTGGGAGAACCGGTTGCTAGAAGAACTCTTATTTTGTTTTTTTCCACTTTACAGGGCTAATCCTGTAAGGAAGGCAGGAAGGAAACATTCTGGTGTTGTTTCTAGCCTAATCTTTATTGGCCTGCTTACAGAAACTGCCTCTCTGGTTAAGCCTTGTTACATTGTAACAGCTAAGGCCAAGCGCCCATCAACCTGAGTGACGTTGAGTTGGCCATGCCCACACGGTCACATGACCACTGAACCACACCTACCCAACTGGTCATTAGGGCAGAGAACCTGTTATTAAATTGTTTGAATCCCACCACTGACCATGACCTGGATGACTGAGAATCTCCATAGACATTCAACTACTTTAGTGTCTTCAGAGAGAGTGAGTTGTCTATTCAGGAAGAATCTGTACCACTAAACATATAAATGCTCTTACACAATGATAGAGAAGCTGAACAGCAGGAGAACCCGTCCATCTTCATAATAACTTGCCCTTTCCTCAGCACTAGCCACGTATCTGGATGATGGATGTTTCCTTATGAGATCTCCTAACAAAATGTCTCCGTAGATCTACCTGGCACAAAGCAGGAATGGGGAAGCTGGTAAAACGTCTTCATCCTTTCATTCCACTAGAAAAGATCAGTAGGAAAATCAAATCAACTTCACATTCCAAAAATATCTGTCAGCTGTACAAAAACAATATCTTTACCATCTATCTTTCCAAAGGTTTTTTTCTTTTTGCACTATGCGTAGATTCCATGGAGAAGGAAGGGAAGGGAAGTAAAAAAGTAAAGTAGGAAGGAAATGATACGAGGGGAGGGGAAGGGAGGAGAAGAGAGGAGGGGAGGGGAGGAGAAGAGAGGGAGGGAGGGGAGGGGCAGAGAAGAGAGGAGGGGAGGGGAGAGGAGAGGATGGGAGGGGAGGAGAAGAGAGGGAGGGAGGGGAGTGGCGAAGAAGAGAGGACGGGAGGGGAGGAGAGGAGAGGAGTGGAGAAGGGGAAGGGGAAGGGGAGGAGAAAGGGAAGGGGAAGGGGAAGGGTTAGTTTCTGGGAAAACAGCAAGCGTCTTTGATTAAAGAGCCTGGTGGCTCAGCAAACTGATAGCATTGTAATTAACACCAGCTGTCTGCAATTACTGTAAGTTCGAATCTCACCAGGCTCAAGGTTGACTCAGCCTTCCATCCTTTCTAAGGTAGGTAAATTGAGGACCCAGTTTGTGGGGGCAATAAGCTGACTTTGTATAAATATACAAAAGAATGAAGGCTATTACTTAATGCATTGTAAGCCTCCCTGAGTCTCCGGAGAAGGGCGGCATATAAATCAAATTAAAAAAAATAAAATAAAGTCATGTTAGGTTATTGAGTTTAGCAAACGGGGGGACCATCTGCTACGTTGTGAACCAGCTCGGTGTTGGGGCTTCTTACAACCAGAAAACGAAGAACATCTGTAGAGGGCTTTCCAAATTGGCTGCCAGGAGGCCATCTCAAATGTATTTTTTCCATCCTTAAATGGACTTGGGCAGACAAGGATGCTGTGGAGACAGATAGATGATTGGGCTTCCATCATTCGATTCAACAGATGCTGAAATGATTTGTGGCAGCTCTTTGAAAGAATATGAGGGGCTGCCACGAAGAAGAGTGTTCTGCCCCAGCTACGGACCCCAAAGAACACAGCACACACAAAGTCTATACAAAACTTAAATTTACTAAAATAACTCAGTCTTTTCCAAACAAAGGCTGTTAATAAACTTTCTTAACAGCCTACAAGAAACCAAAGATAAAGTAATCACAATCTTACTAAGGTTGTCAGAAAGCCCAGAAGCAATTTGCAGAAAATCCAGACGCGAAGGAGAATGAACTAAAGTTGTTCCCTACAACTTGCTTCAGTCGTCGTCCTTCCTTAAATAGGCTAAGGGAGTGGCCAATTAGCCCTAAGCCTTACTCTCGAGGAGACCTCCTCCTGAGGAGCCACTCCTGCCTTTTGGCCACTCTGTGCATCCGTGCATCAAGAAGAAGCTCCTCCTCTTCTTCCTCTTCACTTATGGGAGCTTCTGGAGGGTCTGAAGGCCCTGGCTGAATCCTCGCCTCTGGCACCACATCTTCTCCAGCCTCCTCATTGTCTGACTTGAGTGCCAGCTGCAGGCTGCTGGCACAGCACCACACCAGCCTCCTCGCTGTCAGAATGATCTACAATCCTCACAGGCCGCTAACGGGCCACAACAAAGAAGGGATCAGTTTATTATCCAAAACACCAGAGGGCAGGACAAGAAACAGTGGATGGGAATGGTACTTCATCATGGGAGGTGTTTAAGAAGAGACTGGACAGACTCTTGGCTCATAGATATTACTTTAAATGCATGGCAAAAACTGAAAGGGAAGGGAAGGGAAGGGAAGGGGAAGGGGAAGGGGAAGAGGGAAAGGAAAGGAAAGGAAAGGAAAGGAAAGGAAAGGAAAGGAAAGGAAAGGAAAGGAAAGGAAAGGAAAGGAAAGGAAAGGAAAGGAAAGAGGAAAGGAAGAAGGCAGGCAGGCAGGCAGGAAGGAAGGATGGAAGGATGGAAGGAAGGAAGGAAGGATGGATGGAAGGAAGGAAGGAAGGAAGGAAAAAAGGAAGGAAGGAAGGAAGGATTTATGTTGTGTGTGTGAAACTAAGATAAAGTATGCAATACCTAGTTTTTAACTGTATTTTCATTGTTAATTTTTATCAGCATTTGTGAAAAGAAAGATAGGCAAAGATAAAAATAAAGCACCCAAACAGAGAACGTTCAGACACGGTTTGTTAACTGTCCATGGTATAATATCAACTGGTTGGGCTATAAAAGCCATGCCATTTAGACAGATCATGATAGCAATGGCAATCTTAACTCATAGCGGAGC
Source organism: Pantherophis guttatus (assembly GCF_059756535.1). Lineage (NCBI taxonomy): Eukaryota > Metazoa > Chordata > Lepidosauria > Squamata > Colubridae > Pantherophis > Pantherophis guttatus. Next base: position 7,367,671 of record NC_142069.1, on the reverse strand, counting down.
TGACTTCTGCTTCATGGACTTCCTAAATTCCCATTTTGTTCTCTTACTGTACAGAGGAAGTTGCAACTAGACTAGTCTAAATATGGAATGGGTTGTGCGGATGATCTTGGGAGACAGGGCGATGAGATGCAACCAAGGGAATAGTCAGATAAAAGGCCACTTAGCCCACAGTAGCAATGTGGCAGGATCAGGATGCTCAGAAGGGAACGTCCCTAGTTCTGGTTGATGGAAGGAGATTGGTACTTTCAAGCTTGCAAGATTCTGTTTAATGTAACCTTACAATAAGGTAGAATTACCATATTTTTTGGACTATAAGACGCACCTAAATTAAGAAGAGGAAATCAACAAGAAAAAGTTTTTGGCCTCTGCGTGCCCCATTTTTAGCCCTTTTTTTGGCCCTTTTTTTGGCCCCTTTCAAGCCTTTTTCCAGCCCATTTTTTCTGTCTGTTTATGAGGCTTTTTTCGGCCCATTTTTTTAGCTTTTTTGGCCCCATTCCTAGGCTTTTTTCTGCCTGTTTTCGAGGCTTTTTTCCAACCCATTTTCCAGCCCTTTTTTGGGGTCTTTTCCAGCATTTTTCCAGCCCATTTTTTTTCTGCCTGTTTATGAGACTTTTTTCAGCCTGTTTTTGAGCCTTTCTTCAGCCTGGTTTTGAGCCTTTTTCAGCCCACTTTCGAGGCCTTTTTAGCCTGTTTTCAAGGCTTTTTTGGCCTGTTTTTGAGGCTTTTTCCAGCCCATTTTCTAGGCTTTTTTGGCCCGTTTTCAATACTTTTTTCAGCCCGTTTTTGAGGCTTTTTTCGGCCCGTTTTCGAGGCTTTTTTGGCCCCTTTCCTAGGCTTTTTTCTGCCTGTTTTCGAGGCTTTTTTCCAGCCCATTTTCCAGCCCTTTTTTTGGGCCTTTTCCAGCATTTTTCCAGCCCATTTTTTTCTGCCTGTTTATGAGGCTTTTTTCAGCCTGTTTTTGAGGCTTTCTTCAGCCTGGTTTTGAGCCTTTTTCAGCCCACTTTCGAAGCCTTTTTACCCTGTTTTTGAGGCTTTTTTCAGTCCATTTTTGAGGCTGTTTGGCCTGTTTTCTAGGCTTTTTTGGCCTGTTTTCAAGGCTTTTTTCGGCCCGTTTTTGAGGCTTTTTTCAGCCCATTTTCAAGGTTTTTTACAGACCATGGAAATTGTCTTCGGACAATGATGGCTTCCTCGGCTAAGAAATACAGATGACCACCATCCCTAGAGTCAGTTACAACTGGACTGCGGAAAGCTTTACCTTTATATTTTGTTAAAAGAATTTTCTTTGGCTGCAAGAAAGGTTTATTTTCACTACAAATATCCAAATCAGGGAATATACTGCATGGAATCCTCTTTCTAAGAGAGCTTGGCATAGCAGGAAGTTCTTGTTCTTTCTTCTTTACAACTTGCGAAAGAAAAAAAAACAAAGAAAGGAAAGGGGGAAAAAATTTGAAATCTCCGGTGAGCATCATCTATCCAGAGTTCCATCTTCCACTTTATTGCCAGTTTATGCAGCACACCAAGGCATCATAAATGCTTCAGGGAATGTTAAATGACCACGATTATAGCCCGTTTAGGAAGCAATAATTAATTATCTGTCTAACAAATCAAACTGTTGGCAAATCAGGAAGCAAAACTGCCTTTGGACCATATGGGCTTGAGAAATAGCACTAGAAAAACGATAATGGTGGGCCATTGTGAAGCAAATGGGCTATGAGCTGTAGAATGCAATGAAGTTAAACAAATATATATATCTTTCTCCTCTCTCTTTTTTTCTTTTTCTCTTTCTCTCTTCTTTCTCTTTCTTTTTCTCTCTCTTTCTCTCACTTTCTCTTTCTTTTTCCCTCACTTTCTTTCTCTTTCCCTCTTTCTCTTTCTCTCTCTTTCTCTTTCTCTCACTTTCTTTCCCTCACTTTCTTTCTCTTTCTTTTTTCTCTTTCTCTCTCTTTCTCTCACTTTCTTTCACTTTCTCTTTCCCTCACTTTCTTTCTCTTTCCCTTTTTCTCTTTCTCTCTCTCTCTCTCTCTCTCTCACTTTCTCTTTCCCTCACTTTCTTTCTCTTTCTCTTTTTCTCTTTCTCTCCCTCTCTTTCTCTCACTTTCTGTTTCCCTCACTTTCTTTCTCTTTCCCTCTTTCTCTTTCTCTCTCTTTCTCTCTCTTTCTTTCACTTTCTCTTTCCCTCACTTTCTTTCTCTTTCCCTTTTTCTTTTTCTCTCTCTCTCTCTCACTCACTTTCCCTCTTTCTCTCTCTCTCCTCTCTCTCTCTCTCTTTCTCTTCTCTCTCTCTCTCTCTTTCTGTCTCTCTCTTTCTCCCCTTCAGATTCTTTCATGCAGATTGGGACACCAGGAGAGGAGCCGGCACATCTGACAAGCTCAGTATCTTTAACCGCCATCTTTAAAATACAAATACATATAAATGAATCAATAAATTTCCCCTAATTTTCCTATTCTCTGCCTTTCCCATTGAGAAAGAAGACAGCTGAGTTTCTTCCCAATAGAATTCGGAGCAATGTGAATTCATATCTTCATTCCACAAATAGCTGGACCGAAACACTCCAAATAGAAAGCTGATGGATGAGGCCCTTCACACATCCAACTGATAGTTGTTTTATGCCTCCCTATGCTTATGTATGTTTACTTTACAGTACACTGCAAAGTTGGTTAACTTCAGCTGGTAGATTTAAATATTTAAACAGCAATGCCTCTACAGCCATAGCTGAACAGAGTAGAATTGCAGAGTTGGAAGGGACCTTGGAGGTCTTCTAGTCCAACCCCCTGCATACGCAGGATACGCTACACCACATAAAGGAACCTAATTAGGAGAACCTAATGGAAACAGTCATGCTTTAATAAGTGTGTTTTTGGGTGATGTTTCCTTTCCTTAATGCTCAAATTATATATTTGGACTGAATTTACTTTCCCTCGTTCTCCTGAGGAAATTCACCAAGAATCCTTGCAACTCACACTCGCATAGTATGACTAACCCTAAAAGTACCGTAATCAAACAGTCATTGTGTAGTTTTTAATGATGTCCTGATTAAAACCAGTTGTCACAAGAATAGTGGATAGTATCACAACATGTTAACTACCAAACATCTCTTCTCATTTTAGCCTCATCTACTTTTCTGGGTGAGGGACGCAGTGGCTCAGCGGCTAAGACGCTGAGCTTGTCGATCAGAAAGGTCGGCAGTTCAGCGGTTCGAATCCCTAGTGCCGCGTAACGGGGTGAGCTCCCGTGACTTGTCCCAGCTTCTGCCAACCTAGCAGTTCAAAAGTAGGTAAAAAATGCAAGTAGAAAAAATAGGGGCCACCTTTGGTGAGAAGGAAACAGCGTTCCGTGCGCCTTTGGCGTTGAGTCATGCCGGCCACATGACCACGGAGATGTCTTCGGACAGCGCTGGCTCTTCGGCTTTGAAACGGAGATGAGCACCGCCCCCTAGAGTCGGGAACGATTAGCACAGATGTACGAGGAGAACCTTTACCTTTACCTTACTTTCCAAATCTCCACCTCCTTTCCTTTCTCGTCGAGCTTTGCAGGAGGCCCCAAGGCACATCTTGTAAGGTAACGGACTGGTTTACACACCTCCGCTCGTAGAACAACGGAGCCATCCGTGTCCTGTTCCAATTTATTGTGAAAAATGTCTTTCCCGCGTCTCTTGCAAAAAGACGGTTTCTTCCTCTTCCCCTTCCTTGCCCTCTTCTTTCCATCGGAATAAAGCCCTTTGAAACCAATTAATAGTTGACCTACATAGTCATGCACTCGTTTCCTTGTCTCCACTCTACTTCGTGTCATAGCGAGGATTTGGTGCTGGCAGAAAACGAACAGGCGTGCTCATTGAAGCTTGCATTAAGAGCTTCGGGTTTAACTAACACGCAACGGTCTTTTGTAACAGCTTTAAAACAATCTCTGCTGGCCATGTTTTCCAAGCATATAAGCTTTGCTTTACAACCCTGGAACAGATTAAGTACCATTCAACCTCTTCTCTCTCAATGCCTTGTCAGCCTCATAATTGTTGATATGCCGCAAATAACACTTCGCCTGCAGCATGGAAAAAAAGGGGGTTTCTTCAGCCACGTTTGGGTGAGAAAGTTGCCCTTAGAGAGTTCTAAGTCGGTCTCCTTCTTCTAAGCTGCTGAGATCTACTGGTAGTTTATGGCTACATCTGGGACCGGAAGTTCAATTCCTAAGCAATCTGGTCATTCAATGAGCCACGTCTGATTTTAGGACCTGGTCGTTCTGCAAATCACACAGTCCTTAAGCGAGTCCCCATTGATTTTGTTTAGAATAGAATTACACATTAAGTGAATCATGCCTGATTTTAGGACCTGGTCATTCTGCAAATCACTGTGTCAGGTTTCGAGGTCGTCTCAAATAAATTGCATTTCAAACAAAGTCTTTGAAGAAAAACTCCTATTTATTAAGCACGACATTTTAGACCTGACTCCATCGTAGCCAACACTGACTTCCAGACCCAAAACCCTCCCTTTCCGTTCCCCACTCCCCTGCACTCATTGGCCATCTTCCAAGTCATTCTACCCCTAATCAACTGCTCCAGCTCAAGGAATTTCCCCCCTCCCATCCCATCTCCTAGGGGATATTATCTCCAGGGAAAATAAGTAGGTGAAAAGTCAAACGTCCCTTTCCAGACGCCTCCGCCTCTCCTTCTTATGTCAGCACTAGAGTAAATGCAGCTTGAAGTGCTGACAACAGTCCTTAAGCGAGTCCCCATTGAGGTTGTTTAGAATAGAATAACACATTAAGTGAATCATACCTGATTTTACGAACTGGTCATCATGCAAATCACACAGTCCTTAAGTGAGTCCCCATTGATTTTATTTAGAATGGAATAACAGAGTTGGAAGGGACCTCTGAGGTCTTCTAGTCCACCCTCCCTGCTTAGGCAGGAAACCCAATGTCGTTTCAGACAAATGGTTATCCAACCTCTTCTTACAAACTTTGTCAGAAGCCCCTCCTGGGTAATGTTGCAAATGGGGATCATGCAACCCTAAGACTCTGCGACCATCATAAATGCATGCAGGTTACCAAGCGTCGCCAAATTTTGACCATGTGACCACAGGTATCCTGCCTGTGGTCATAAGCATGAGGATCGAGCATAAGTCACTTTTGTCAGTGGCGTTCATATCTTTGAATGGTCATTAAAGAAATGATCTAGCACTGCAAGCACTGATGATGTTACCTAGTCTGGTAATGAAATGTCCCCAAGAAAACAAACAAGGGCCTCTCATTTCAACCCTGAGCTACAAATATTATAGAAGACTAGACTGTAGAATAGAATAGAATAGAATAGAATAGAATAGAATAGAATAGAATAGAATAGAATAGAATAGAATAGAATAGAATCACAATTCAAACACGAAAAATTCTTACGTCTATAGAAGTTACATCCATAACAATTTCATTCCTATCTCTTTCAAGAAACTAGCATATAGATTTCTAAACTTTCAACTCATCAATAATCCTTTATTCCCGGCATTCTTCCTCCTCTCCAACCAATTGTATAATTTATTCCAGATTTCGTAGTATTCTGTTTCGCTCTTATCTTTGAGTTCCAACGTCAACCTGTCCATTTCAGCACAAGTTAATATCTTAGCTACTACTTCTTCCTCTGAGGGGGTTTCTTTATTTTTCCAGTTTTGTGCAAAGGCCACTCCTGCTCCCATTAGAATATGTAACATTAAGTATATTGTTTCCTTATTATATTTATCTATTGTAATACCTAGTAAGAAAAGTTCTGGCTTTAATTCTATATTTTGCATTAGCATTTCCTCCAGCCATTGCTTTATCTGGTGCCGAAAGTCTCTGGTTTTCAGGCATTCCCACCAGATATGACAAAAGGTCCCTTGCACCGCCTCACATTTCCAACACACCTCTTTGAATGCTATATTTATTGTCTTACTGTTTTAAAGTTTTATAATATTGTTTTATCCTATTGTAAGCCGGCGACAGTCATGTGACAGTGAGATGAGAGGCAAATGAATTTAGAAATTAAATTAAATAAAACAATAATAAAATAAAATAAAATAAAATAAAATAAAATAAAATAAAATAAAATAATAAAATAAAATAAAATAATAAAATAAAATAAAATGAAATGAAATAAAATAAAATAAAATAAAATAATAAAATAAATTAAATTAAAATAAAATAAATAAATAAAATAAAATAAAATAAAATAAAATAAATAAAATAAAATAAAATAAAATAAAATAAAATAAAATAAAATAAAATAAAATAAAATACAGGTAAACCATTAGTTTAGTGACTGTTCAAAATTATAATGGCATTCTTCTCCAATTTTGGATTTGATTCAGTTGACTGAAGTTAAAGATCAACGTATAACTAGAGCTCAATCCAAGCTACTTAAACAGAAGCAACAACAACAACAGGAAAGACAAGACAAGAAGGCAGTTAAGAGCACTGCACAAGAGATTGGCGCTATGGGAGGAGCGAGATCGAAGCTTGTGGATGAACTTCAAGCATATTGCTCCGCGCTCCATGAAGAGGCTAATGACCTTTAAGTGTTTATCTTGGAATGTCAATGGGTTGAATTCAGCACAGAAAAGGAAAAAATTATTTACATATTTGAAACAATTTAATAATGATATAATATGTTTACAAGAAACGCACATTACAACTCAAGATCAAAAATATTTGATAAACTCAAAACTAGGAGCACATTATATATCTTCAACTTCGCAGAAAAAGAATGGTGTGGTTATTTATGTAAATAAAAAATTAACAGCAAAAGTTATAGAAGTAGATCAAGATGGTAGATTTGTAGCAATTGAATTGTTTACAGCAAATGGTCAAATTCTTTTGATTGGAATTTATGCTCCCAACCAACAACAGGATTATTTTTACAAGATGTTACATACTAAAATATTGCAATGGGACTACAGATCTATTTTAATTATGGGAGATTGGAATGGAGTAATTGATTCTAAATTAGATAAAAAGAGCTTGGCAAAGTCTAGAATTAGATTACCACAGACCTTTTTTGATATGAAAGAAGATATGGAACTAAAAGATGTTTGGAGAATACATAACCCAAATGAATTGGATTACACTTTTTTTTCTGATAGACATAGATCTTTTTCTAGGATTGATTTTATCTTGTTGTCAAATGATCTACTTGTTAAGACAAAAAGAACAAAGATTTTTCCAAGAATTTTGACTGATCATAGTCCTGTATGGATAGAAATCGAGATGGATAAGGTTGAGAGACGTTCTTGGAGATTAAATGAGAACCTGTTTAGATATGAAAAAAATATAATAGAACTTAAAAAGCATTTGAAAGAATTTTTTGAAATAAATTTGAATAAAGGTACCCCAGTTGAAATTGTTTGGGATGCAAGTAAAGCTTATATGAGAGGGGTACTTATCTACATGAATTCTAAACATAGACTGTTCCGACAAAAGAAAAGATCTGAGTTGGAAATGGAAATAAAGAATAAAGAACAGTTACTTATTAAAAACCCAACAGATGAAAGAATACGAAGTGCTATAAAACTTTTGAAAGACCAATTCTAAATGCTTATGGCGGAACAAGTTGCAACAAGTTTACAATACGCGAAGCATAATACATTTTGCAATGCTAATAAACCGGGCAGATGGTTGGCTTACACATTGAGGAAAAAACAAAGTATACGGACTATTGATAGTATTGATATTGGAGGGAAAGAAATCTTTCAACAAAAACTAATTAAAGAAGCTTTTGTGGATTATTATACTAAACTATATGCCAAAGATGAGGTGCAGAATGGACTTATAGAAAAATATTTAAAGGATAAGAGAGTTACAAAAATTACTGATCAACAAAAGGAAAGAATGAATTATCCTATAACAGAGGAGGAGATAACAGCAGCAATTAAACAGCTAAAAACAGCCAAAGCTCCTGGCACGGATGGTTTGACTGCAGTGTATTACAAAACTTTACAAGCTGAAATGGTGGGACAACTTAGAGATTTATTTTGCAATATTCAACAAGGGGGTAAAATACCCCCATCCTGGACAACTGCTTATATATCCTTGATACCAAAAGAACAAGTTGGTCCTAAAAAACCAGAGAACTACAGACCAATATCTCTTTTGAACACAGACTATAAAATTTACGCGAAGGTATTAGCCAACAGGTTGATGCCAGTAATCCAAAAGGTGATTCATGAGGACCAAGCGGGATTTATTGAGGGTAGATACATGAAGGACAATGTAAGGCAAGTAATAGACTTATTGGAATATCTTGATAAGAATAAACAGATTTCTGCAGTGCTGGTCTTTTTGGATGCGGAGAAGGCCTTTGATAGAGTGGATTGGAATTTTCTACTAAAGACTTTAAAAAAGATGGGCTTTGGGGACCAGTTTACACAGGCAATTTCAGCAATTTATCAAGAGCAAAAAGCACAGATTATTATTAATGGAAGTTTGACGACAGAGTTTAAAATTGAAAAAGGAACAAGACAGGGATGTCCGTTGTCCCCACTTTTATTTATTTTAACATTGGAAGTCTTGCTAAATACAATACGGGACTCAAAAATTTTGAAAGGCATAATGATAAGGCAAGAGGATTATAGAGTAAAGGCATTTGCAGATGATCTGGTGGTTACCCTATCACAACCAATGGAATCAATAATCTTGATGAACGACATTATACAAGACTATGGTAGAGTTTCAGGTTTCAGAGTGAACTCAAAAAAGACTAAAATGATAGTCAAAAATATGACACAAGATCGTAAACATGAGTTTGAAAGGAGGGCAGGTTTTGAAATTGTACCTAAGGTAAAATATCTTGGAGTTCAGGTTGCAGAATCAAACATGAAATTGTTTCAAAATAACTATGAGGTGTTGTGGCGAGAGGTTCAGAAAGACATGGGGACTTGGAAAAAGCTGCAACTGTCTTTACTTGGAAGAATAGCAGCAGTTAAGATGAACATTTTGCCAAGATTTCTGTTTTTGTTTCAAATGATTCCGGTGCTTAAAAGTGATAAACAACTGAAAGTTTGGCAAACTGGACTTAATAAGTTTGTCTGGAACGAGAAAAAGCCGAGAGTGAAATTGAAAATTATGCAAGATGTTCCAGAAAGAGGAGGCCTTAAACTTCCAAACCTACAGTTATACTATGATGCAGCAGCTTTAACCTTAACAAGTGATTGGTTTGGAAGTAAAAAGGCTGGAATATTGAATGCAGAAAGTTTTGATCTTGAATTTGGATGACATGCTTACCTATTTTATGATGACAAAGTTGATAAAGTATTTAAAAGTCATATACTTAGAGACTCTTTGATGAGAGTTTGGAAGAAGCACCGACTCAAATGGGATTATAAAATACCGCTATGGCTGGATCTTGGTCATACCTTGTGGAATACAAATATAATGTCACTCGGGGGGTTTTTATACAAAGAGGTTCTTTTTACAGATGCGGGCAGATGGCAGTTGAAGACATTGCAGACACTGTTGGACGAAGGGATTAATTTAACCTGGTTACAATATAATCAATTACAATTGAGATGGAAAGAGGACCAAAAAACTGGTATTATGTTGCATGAGGAAGAATTGGTTAGACATATAAGAGAGAAAGGTCCAATGCATATTAAAAGGCTTTACAATGTTTTGCTAGAAAGGGATTCAGAAACGGAATTAGTTAAAGATTGTATGATTAAGTGGGCACAAAATTTTGAAGAACCAGTGATGTTGGAAACATGGGAAAAAATTTGGGTTCAGAATGTTAAATTTACACAGTCGCAGAATTTGAGGGAAAATTTTTATAAAATGTTTTATAGATGGCATCTAGATCCTAAAAAGCTGTCATGTATGTACCCTAATGTTCAGCCAAAATGTTGGAGATGTGAATGTTTGGATGCTACGTATTATCATGTTTGGTGGACCTGTAGGAAAGTTAAGGCTTTTTGGATAAAAATATGGTGGGTCATGCAGAATGTTTTGAAGAAAAAAATTCAATTTTCTCCACAATTGTTTTTATTGGGCATAGTTAAGGGTTTTACACGGGATGAAACAAAATTAATATTGTATATGATAACAGCAGCAAGATTGTTGATAGGTAAATATTGGAAGAATGAAGCTTTGCCTACTATCGAGGAATGGACTTCGAAGATGGCTAGTTTTGCAGAGATGGCGAAGATTTCAGCATATTTAAAAGATTGTTCACAAGAGACTTATGAATGGGAATGGAAAAGGTGGATAGAATATGTTCAGAACAAATACCAAATTAGAAAGTATCAAATAGCTTTTATTTGAAAACAATGTATTAGAAATATTTTAATATAAAGAGACAAAGAGGGAAAATTATGTAGGGGGAGGGATGGGTTCAGGTATATATATCAGTGTTATTAGTTATGAGTACATAATAGGGAAGTCTGGGGGGGGGAGGGTTAGGGAGGGTTAGGGAGGACGGGAAGTTTGGGGAGGGAGGTGGGGGGGTGAAAAAAGGGGTGAAAATGTAATTGTAAAACTTTTGCAATAAAAAAAAAAAATTATAATGGCATTGAAAAAAAAGTGATTTATGAACATTTGTCACACTTAATGACTATTGCAGCATCCCCGTGGTCACATGACCACTTTTTCCGACCTTCTGACAGTTAATAACCACCTTACTACCTTAAACAACCGCAGCGATTCACTGAACAACTGTGTCAGGAAAGATCATAAAATGGGACAAAACTCACTTAACAGCTGTCTCCCTTAGCAACAGAATTTTTGGGCTCGGTTATGGTCATAAGTCGAGGGCTACCTGTAAAATAAAACACAATAAAATAAAGTCTTGGAAATCCCTTGTTGTTTTTCCTTTTAGCCTCCAGTCATGTGCAATCTTGAACTTTTATCTTCTTTTCTTGGTAACCTTTTTTGTGCTAGCTCAATGTCACTGTGTTATCAATTACACAACCTATCTCCTTCTCTCCTTGCAGTCAGAAAGCCAGAATTATCTGCTGTCTTATTTACATTTCTCTCCTTCAAACTCCAGGTGTAATTTTTCAACGATGTACACGCTCTGGACTTATTTTCATGTCGTGCTCTGCAACTCATTTCCCCTTCCTAATATTCCTCGCAATTTTTTATTTATTTATTTATTTATTTATTGACATTCAGGCATTATGAGAAATGAACCCTCGTCATCAACAGCTCTTCCTGCCTCGGTGGCATTTTGAGACCTGCCATTCCCAATTAGTACGTCTTTCAAACCGGGCAGTTATTCATATTAAAGGGGAAAGAAAGGCAATGGCTATTTTTATTAGAATTTCCACTAACCTGCAGATCAAGAGAAAGACAAACACGTTGGGTTTGATTAGAGTCTCTTGGCTATTTTACAAATGTGCTAAACTCATTAAATTGATCCCAGAGGAAGTGAAATAAACATTGGAGATCCACTTTGGAATTCTGATCACCTTTTTCTAGCATGTAACTGTAATTTTTTCCCACCTCCCATTTCTAAATAATGCAAGAATCTAACAACAGGTAGCCTTCGTCTATTAAATTATAAACTCACTGCTTTGCTGGAGGTTAAAACATATGAAGAACGGTTGCAGGAACTGGGTATGTCTAGTTTAATGAAAAGGAGGACTAGGGGAGTCATGATAGAAGTCTTCCGATATCTCAGGGGCTGCCCCAAAGAAGAGGGAGTCAAGCTATTCTCCAAAGCACCTGAGGGCAGGACAAGAATCAATGGGTGGAAACTAATCAAGGAGAGAAGCAACTCCTTAGTTCTAAGGAGAAATTTCCTGACACTTAGAACAATTAATCGGTGGAACAACTTGCCTCCAGAAATTGTAAATGCTCCAACACTGAATGTTTTTAAGAAGAGATTGGACAATCATTTGTCTGAATGGTATAGGGTTCCATGCCTGAGCAGGGGGTTGGACTAGAAGACTCAGCCCAATCCACCTCACAGGGTTGTTGTGCAGAAAATAGGCAGTGGAAGATATGTTGGATAAGTTCACCGCCATGAGTTATTTGTAAAAAATAATAAACTTGGGAGATGATAGATTGATTGATTGATCGATCGATCGATAGATAATGGATGGATGGATAGATAGATAGTAGATGATAGATGGATGGGTGGATGGATGGATGGATGGATAGATGGATGGATAGATGATGGGTGCATAGATGATGGATGGATAGATAGTAGATGATGGATGGATGGATGGATGGATGGATAGTAGATGATAAAGGGTGGGTGGGTGGATGGATGGATGATGGATGGGTAGATAGATGGATAGATAGATAGATGATGGACAGATGATCAATGCATAGATGATAGATGGATAGATAGTAGATGATAGATGGATGGATGGATAGATAGATAGTAGATGATGGATGGATGGATGGATGGATAGATAGATAGTAGATGATAGATGGATGGGTGGATTGATGGATGGATGGATAGATGATGGATGCATAGATGATGGATGCATAGATAGTAGATGATGGATGGATGCATAGATGATGGATGGATAGATAGTAGATGATGGATGGATGGATGGATGCATAGATGATGGATGGATAGATAGTAGATGATGGATGGATGCATAGATGATGGATGGATGGATGGATAGATAGATAGATAGATAGATAGATAGATAATGGATGGATGGATGGCAGGAGGGATGGGTGGATGGATGGATAGTACATGATAAATGGGTGGGTGGGTGGATGGATGGATGATGGATGGATGGATGGATGGATGGATAGATAGACGATGGATAGATGATGGATGCATAGATGATAGATGCATAAATGATGGCTGGCTGGCTGGCTGGCTGGATAGATAGATAGATAGATAGATAGATAGATAGATAGATAGATGAGAGGGGGGGGGGAGGGGAGAGAGGAGAGAGAAAGAGATTGATGAGACTATGTTGGGAAAGAACAAAACTGAAAGCTACAATCTCACAGCCTTTGGTTTTTGAAAGCCCCCCCCCCAAAAAAAATCAATTTCACTCTGTCCCTGAATATTTTCTTTCTTTTGAAAGACCTCCCCAGCACCCCTGTTTCAATTAGAGCCTTTCATGTGCCCCTTGAAAGGATTAAAAAAAAAAGAAAGAAAGAAAGAAAGAACGGAGGAGAAGAAACCTGCTTGCTTTACAAGTGCGGATTCCGCATTCGGCAGCGGCATCAATCAGATGCATGAAACGTAGAAACAAACCGGGGAACTGAACGCAAGTATATTATGCTTGCTAGGGCAAAGATTTCTCCCACGGTTTCCTCCTTAAAAGGAAAGTTTCGGAGATCTTTTTAATCCTTGTCCCTTAATTACCGCAGACCATTTTCCACATGCCTCTTATATTGCACAGAGGGGAAGCCAGGCCGGTGGGGGGTAAGAAGGGGCGAAATCCATCTAAATGGCTTGTTTTTACATTTAAACCCCTGTTCTGGCAACGGAGTTAAAAGGTAGAGAGTGGAGAACGCGTGTGGAAGAATGCAACAGTCCTGTAATTTAAGCCCCAGTAGGTTAGGCTTCCTTAAATCTTTTAAGAGCCGGTTCACACTGCGAACGAAATACAAAGTTTTTAAAAATATGTACGTGGGGAGGAGGAGGGGGGGGGGAAACGTTGCCATGACAACAGGCCGACCCCAGGATGCTGAAAATGGTGGGCTGAGAAATTAGCCAAGCTTACTTTGTGGTGATGGTGGGAGAAAGAGGATAATCAAGCTGCGTGTAAGGAGATGGGGGAAAGAGAGAAACTTGTAGAAACTCGTGAATTTTGATTGATGTCTCGCCATGACACAAGGTATAATCGCGATAGGAATGTCAAGATTCACAGACTGGGTCATGTCACTGATTTTTGGGTTTTTTTATAATTATTATTATTGGCACTCTCCGGTAGATAATTTGATTCCCGGTGTATCAAACTTTTAAAATGGTTCCAGGCCTTGATTTGTCTGAATGCAAATTCAGGTGGTTTTTGACTTACGACCGCAAGTGAACCAGGGGTGAAATGCTCCCAGTTCAGACCGGATCGCCCGATCTGGTAGCAATAGAGGTGGGTGGTTTGGAGAACCGGTAGCAAAAATCCCTGCCCCCCCTCCCCCTATGCCCAGCTGAGCCGCGCAATCATCAGAGGCTTTTTATTTCATTTTTAAAAACATTTTTTTCTACAACCTCTTCGGCCGAAAAAATGCTTTTTTTTGGCAATTGGGGGGGCAGGGATTTTTTGCTACCGGTTCTCCGAACCACCCGTCACCATTGCTACCGGATCGGGCAATCCGGTCCGAACCGGGAGCATTTCACCCCTCAGCTTAGTGCTCTCTGAGCTTGGTTGTTTTCTTGCAGATTTTCATGACCCAATAGGTAACATCATCAATGGTAGAAGAGAGGGGACTTTGAAGAGTGGAAGTGGAGAGGAGGAGGGGGAGGGGGGAGGAGGAGGAGGAGGAGAAGAAGAAGAAAAGAAGAAGAAGAAGAAAAGAAGAAGAAGAAGAAGAAGAAGAAGAAGAAGAAGAAGGAGGAGGAGGAGGAGGAGGAGGAGGAGGAGGAGGAGGAGGAGGAGGAGAAGAAGAAGAAGAAGAAGAAGAAGAAGAAGAAGAAGAAGAAGAAGAAGAAGAAGAAGAAGAAGAAGAAGAAGAAGAAGAAGAAGAAGAAGAAGGGGAGGAGGAGGAGGAGGAGGAGGAGGAGGAGGAGGAGGAGGAGGAGGAGGAGGAGGAGGAGGAGGAGGAGGAGGAAGACGACTGTGGGGTCCTTGGTGTCCTTGGTTGTTTTCTTGCAGATTTTCATGACCCAACTAGGTAACATCATCAATGGCAGAAGAGAGGGGACTTTGAAGAGTGGAAGTGGAGAGGAGGAGGGGGAGGGGGGAGGAGGAGGAGGAGGAGGAGGAGGAGGAGGAGGAGGAGGAGAAAAGAAGAAGAAGAAGGAGGAGGAGGAGGAGGAGGAGGAGGAGGAGGAGGAGGAGGAGGAGAAGGGGAGGAGGAGGAGGAGGAGGAGGAGGAGGAAGAAGAAGAAGACGACTGTGGGGTCCTTGGTGTCCTTGGTTGTTTTCTTGCAGATTTTCATGACCCAACTAGGTAACATCATCAATGGTAGAAGAGAGGGGAGTTTGAAGTGTGGAAGTGGAGAGGAGGAGGAGGGGGGAGGGGGAGGGAGAGGGGGAGAAGGAGGAGGAGGAGGAGGAAGAAGATGATGATGATTGTGGGGTCCTTGGTGTCCTTTGAGCTTGGTTGTTTTCTTGCAGACTTTTCATGACCGAACTAGGTAACACCATCAATGTTAGAAGAGAGGGGAGTTTGAAGAGTGGAAGTGGAGAGGAGGAGGAGGAGGACTGTGAGGTCCTTGGTGCCCTCTGAGCTTGATTGTTTTCTTGCAGTCATTTCATGACCCAACT
>NC_142069.1:7112320-7129820 GCF_059756535.1 Pantherophis guttatus | reverse complement strand
CACTTTACCGAAACGCGATCCCTAAAAAATAACCTAGAGAACGATGATATCGCGGAGGCTAAATAGTTCAATCTGTTGGGCTGCAGGATTTATTTCAGGCCATCGGGGATAACTCGCCTCCTAAGTGGTGACATAATTGCAGGCCCAGATTCACTGGGGAGAAACCACTGAATTGTGCCTTTCTCTCAGGCTCGGCTTCAACAGACTCTTCCATTAAAAGAGCTGGGCGTCGTCTTGAACCAATTATCCTTTCAAAAAAAAAAAATGGGATGAGGACATATTGAAGGGTATCAGTACTTCCTCTTGTGCCTACAGAGAGGTTCTCCGTCTGCTCTCCTATCCTGGCCCTTTTGTTTCTTCCTACATTTAAAAAACAAAACAAAAGTTCTGGTGAAGGTGGAGTTTAAGGCAGCTGGAACCCTTCTTCACGGTTATTCCTTAGCAATTATTGTCATCTAAAAAAAAAAAAACTAGACAAATTTCAAAAGAAGAAAAGGCCCTCATGAAATGAAATGTCCCATTGTCTTACCCATTTCTCATGTGCATGCATCTTTATTTATTTATTAAATTATATCTAGATTAGATTAGATTAGATTAGATTAGATTAGATTAAGATTAGATAGATAGATAGATAGATAGATAGATAGATAGATAGATAGACAGATAGATTGATTCAGACAAACAGACAGACAGACAAATGCAGACAGACAGATAGATATAGATAGAAATAGGTAGACACACAGAAAGATAGGTGATAGATAGATAGAGAGAGATGATAGAGAGAGAATAAATAGATAGATATAGATGATAGATAGACAAACAGACAGACAGACAAATAAAGACAGATAGATAGAGATAGAGATAGGTAGACACACAGAAAGATAGGTGATAGATAGTAGAGAGAGAGAGAGAGAGATGATAGAGAGAATAGATAGATAGATAGATAGATAGATGATAGAGAGAATAGATAGATAGATAGATAGATAGATAGATAGATAGATAGATAGATAGATTCAGACAGACAGACAGACAAATGCAGACAGATAGATATAGATAGAAATAAGTAGAAACACAGAAAGATAGGTGATAGATAGAGAGATAGAGAGATGATAGAGAGAGAGAAAATAAATAGATAGATATAGATGATAGACAGACAGACAGACAAATGCAGACAGATATAGATAGAAATAGGTAGACACACAGAAAGATAGGTGAGAGAGAGAGAGAGATGATAGAGATAATAGATAGATAGATAGATAGATAGATAGATAGATAGATAGATAGATAGATAGATAGATTCAGACAGACAGACAGACAAATGCAGACAGATAGATATAGATAGAAATAAGTAGAAACACAGAAAGATAGGTGATAGATAGATAGAGAGAGAGATGATAGAGAGAGAGAAAATAAATAGATAGATATAGATGATAGACAGACAGACAGACAAATGCAGACAGATATAGATAGAAATAGGTAGACACACAGAAAGATAGGTGAGAGAGAGAGAGAGATGATAGAGAGAATAGATAGATAGATAGATAGATAGATAGATAGATAGATGATAGATAGATAGATAGATAGATAGATAGATAGATTCAGACAGACAGACAGACAAATGCAGACAGATAGATATAGATAGAAATAGGTAGACACACAGAAAGATAGGTGAGAGAGAGAGAGAGAGAGAGAGAGATGAGAGATAGAGAATACCTAAATAGATAGATATAGATGATAGACAGACAGACAGACAGACAGACAGACATAGAAAGTCAGCGAGGCAGAGAGAGAGAGAGAGAGATGATAGAGATATATCTAGAATCTCAAACTTAAGTGTGGTATCATCTCACTCTAGGTGAGAGGGAGCAGCATACAAGTCTAATAAATAAATAAATAATTTTTGGGATGAACAGAAACCAGAATGCAGAAATGATTGCAAGACGGTGTTGCAAGGTCTGGTTTTCAGACTGGGAAAATGGTGGGTGCTTCAGATTCAGACGACAGAATAAACTTAAAGATGGTAAGAATCTTGTGCTTATGAAGTAGATTTTTTTTTTTTTTTGGTGTTGTTATTGTTTTTTAGCTAAGACCGTCATGAGAACACAGGAACTCATCAGCTTCCTGCTTCCATTTTATCTTAACAACTGCCTTGTGAGATGAGTTAGATAAACACAGACTTGGACCAAAATCATCTGCTAAGATTAATGGCCCAAAGAGGATGTCTAAAATGTTCCAATTACATCAGATCAACCCATCTTAGATCAAAGCATCTGGGTCTATAATTCTATTCCCTGAGGTTCTGGAAAGCCCACAATACAGTAGGCGACACAGAGGTCACGTACTTTGCAACATTTATTCCTACGACTTTGATGAGATCAATCACGTTTTATATAATACTATTTTTCCAGTTGCAGCTAAGGGAGACGTAAGCGTTATATTGCATGTGATAGAAAAACTGAACTTGGAATTTCTTGATTTCACAATTCAATGAAATTGAAATTGCCTGGATTCCTGGCAGGGAAAAGCTAATAATTCTCATGATCGCAATAATAATTCATCTTTGAGGTCAAAGCCCAGCTCTTTGGTTTTAAAAACAAAATGACAAATGACAGGCAAACAAATGAAAAACTCTCGGTTGCATGAACAGAGCAATAGCAATAGCACTTAGGCTTATATACCGCTCCATAGCGCTTTTACAGACCTCTCTAAGTAGTTTTACAGAGTCAGCCTCTTGCCCCCAACAATCTGGGTTCCCACTTTACCCACCTCGGAAGGATGGAAGGCTGAGCCAACCTTGAGCTGGTGAGATTTGAACTGCTGCTAACAGTCAGCTGAAGTAGCCTGCAGTACTGCACTCTAACCACTGCACTGAGCGATAGAAGCAAGATCACATGATATGTTAGTTTATCATGCCTTGGTAAGATCACCCTTGGAATTATGTCCACACGTCATCCTTAGTGAAGCGTGCGTCTGCATTTCCTGCGTCGGATGAGAGGAGAACCTCTTTCTCCTTCGGTCCTGGCCACTTTTTACAGAGACACGATGAGAGCATTTTAACAAACGGATAAAGGGGGCATACAAGTTGAACAAATAAATAAATACAAGTTGAACAAATCCTGAATCCCTGTTTGGTTTGGTGGCAACAGAGCAAGGGTGAAATGCTCCCGGTTTGGACTGGATCGCCCAATCCGGTAGCAATGGCGGTGGGTGGTTTGGAGAATCGGTAACAAAAATCCCTGCCCCGCCCCCCCATGCCCAGCTGAGCCGCGCAATCATCAGAGGATTTTTTAACTTTTAAAAGCATTTTTTTTTACAATCTCTTCGGCCAAAAAAAATGCTCTTAAAAGTTAAAAAAAAAAAAGCCTCTGATGATCGCGCAAATCAGCTGGGATCGTCAGAGGCTTTTAAAGGCATTTTTCTTTTCTACAACCTCTTCAGCCAAAGAGGTTGTAGGAAAAAATGCTTTTAAAAGTAAAAAAAAAAAAAAAAGTTGGCCATGCCCACCCAGTGCCCACATTACTTTACTTACTTTTACTTTTATTTGATTTATATACCGTCCTACTCCCGAAGGACTCAGGGCGGTGAACAGCCAACAATAAAATACATACATACAAAATTTTAAAAAGCAGAAATAAAATCGAATTAAATAGTTTGACCCAGACAGATTAAAAAACCCCAATCAATTTAAAACAAATTAAACTTTGAATATTAAAAATATTAAGAAATATTAAAAATTATTTAAAAAGAGGGAAAAGATTAGGCCAGGCCCGCCTGGTGGAATAAAAAGGTCTTAAGAGCGCGGCGGAAGGTGCGCAGATCCTGGATCCTCCGTATCTCCGGGGGGAGCTCGTTCCAGATAGTAGGTGCCCCCACAGAGAAGGCTCTCCCCCTGGGGGCCGCCAGTTGGCATTGTTTGGCCGATGGCCGAAATTATTTAATTACCTTTTAAACTGTTTTTTAAATTTTATATGCTCTGTTTTATCTCGGCTGTTCACCGTCCTGAGTCCTGCTGGAGAAGAGCGGTATACAAATCAAATCAAATAAAATAAATAAATAAATAATATCTCAGGGGCTGCCACAAAGAAGATGGGGTCAACCTATTCTCCAATTCTTGTCCACCTGAAGGGACAACAAGATGCAATGGATGGAAACGAATCAAGAAAAGAACCAACCTAGAACTAAGGAGAAATTTCCTGACAGTGAGAACCATTAGCCAGTGGAACAACTTGCCTCCAGAAGTTATGGGTGCTCCATTACGGGAGATTTTCAAGAAGAGATTGGGCAACCATTTGTCTCAAATGGTATAGGGTTTCCTGCCTGAGCAGGGGGTTGGACTAGAAGACCTCCAAGATCCCTTCCAATTTTATTCTGTTAGACCACGTCCGATGTGCTAAAAATTACATCATGGCTGACGTGTCAATGGGAAGCAACTTGATTCTTAGTGAGAAAGGTAAGCTATAAAGAAGTTGTGGCAAGTACAAAAAAATTATTGAGGAAACATATTCTCTATTTAAAAAGAAACCCTTAATAAATGAAGTTCTCTTTTTCTACATTGCTTATCACGATACGCTACAGCTCAGATATTAAATGAATTCAGGGAAGATATATCCCAAGATGCAGTTCTTCATACCAGGCAGGGAAAGGAAATTAAAAAGTTTTTCCTTATACCAATAAAGGAGAATATCTGTCGCTGAGGGTTGAAACAAGGGATCCTTCGTCCTCTCTGAGTGTGCTTATTTTCGTGCAGACATTTCATTACCCAACTAGGTAACATCATCAGGGTGATGGCACTGATGATGTGACCTAATTTTGGTAATGAAGCATCTGCAAGAAAACCACCAGGCTCAGAGACCACCAAGGACCCCACAGTCATTGTCCTCCTGCTCCTCTTCCTCCTCCTCCTCCTCTCCACAATTGCCACTTCCTTCTGGCACTGATGATGTCACCTAATTGGATAATGAACCCACTTCTTTGCTTCCATGAATATAGAACAAACCAGGAGTGAAATTCAGCAGATTCTGACAGGTTCTGGCGAACCGGCAGTGGAAATTTTGAGTAGTTCAGGGAACCGGCAAATACCACCTCTGGCTTGCCCCAGAGTGGAATGAAGAATGGGAATTGAGATTTTGCAGTATCCTTCCCCAGGAGTGGGGTGGAAATGGAGATTTTGCAGTATCCTTCCCCTGCCATGCCCACCAAGCCACGCCCATCAAGCCACACCCACAGAAAAAGTAGTAAAAAAAAAATTTGAATTCCACCACTGGAACAAACAATAGATTTGGAAGGGTCCTAGGAAGAAGGAAGGAAAAAAGAAAAGGAGAGAAAGAAAAAGAGAGAAAGAAAAAAAGAGAGAAAGGGACGAGGAGGGGAGGAGGAGGAAGAGGAGAAGGAGGTCCTTTGATCAAACATTAATTTACCAAGTTTGTACAGTAGCATTGATCTAGATGGCCAAGCTTGGAAAATAGCAAACATTTCGTAGTATTTGTTCCTAGTATTATCTTTAGTACTCTAGATGGCACTACAGTATGAGTTTTATGCTGCTGAGGTTAGAAAACTGCAGCAAAGTTTATCAGGCATATTTTTTTTCACAACCTTCCTTGGATGTGTCTTTAATTTTTAGATCATCAGTACCAGGAAATTAATTCCATCACGATATATGCATGAAAAAATAAATAATCCTAGAAGGAAGTAAAATCAATGGGGAAGGAGGGAGGAAGGAAAAGAGAGAGAGAGAGAGAGAGAGAGAGAGAGAGAGAGAGAGAGAGAGAGAGAGAGAATGAGAGGGAGGGAGGGAGGGAAGAAGAGAGATAGAGAATGAGGGAGGGAGGGAAGGAGGGAGGGAGGGAGAGAAGGAAGGAAGGCACAGAGAGAGAGGAAGGAAGGGAAGGAGGGAGGGAAGGAAGGAGGAAGAGACAGAGAGAATGAAGGAGGGAGGGAAGGAGGGAGAGAAAGATTTAAGGAGGAAGTGAGAGAGAATGAGAGAGGGAGGGAGGAAGAGAGAGAAAGAGAGGGAGGGAGGGAAGAAGAGAGACAGAGAATGAGGGAGGAAGAGAAGGAGGGAGGGAGGGAGAGAGGGAAGGAAGAGAGAGAGAAAGAGAGGGAGGGAGGGAAGAAGGGAGGGGAAGGAAGGAAAGGAAGAGACAGAGAGAATGAGGAAGGGAAGAAGGGAAGGAAAGATTTAAGGAGGAAGAGAGAGAGAACGAGAAAGAGAGGGAGGAAGGGAAGGAGGGAGGGAGGGAAGGAGGAAGAGAGAGAGAATGAGGGAGGAAGGGAAGGAGAGAGGAAAAGCTTTAAGGAGGAAGAGAGAGAAAATGAGAAAGAGAGGGAGGGAGGGAAGGAGGAAGAGACAGAGGGAAGGAGGGAGGAAGGGAAGGAGGGAGGGAAAGATTTAAGGAGGAAGAGAGAGAAAATGAGAAAGAGAGGGAGGGAGGGAAGGAGGGAGAGACAGAGAGAATGAGAGGGAGGGAAGCAAGAATGGGAAAGAAAAGGAACTAATTTACCTCCGACTGGACATTAAGAGCCCTGCTAGATGCCAAAGGTTCTATATGGCTTCTTTGTAAACTTTGCTTATCTGCAGCATTAAAGTCTCTTCGAATGAACGAAGGCTTTAGATTCCCTCCGCAAGAAGAAATCGCCTTCTTAATGTAGAGCAAATGCATAGCTCTGAACTGGAATCTTGAGCTGTAGAATATCCAAAATAAGAATGTGGGCATACGATAAAAAAAGGATTTTTTTTATTGCAGCCAAGACGAAGGAGACCAAATTATTAAGTTTCTTGCATCTCTCCCACCAACCCACCCAGCCTCCCCCCCACCTCCAGCCCCAAAATTCATTGCTCTGGATTGCTTCTCTAAGAGTTTGTCTAAAGCAGTGTTTCTCAACCTTGGAAGCTTGAAGATGGGTGGACTTCAACTCCCAGAATCCCCCAGCCAGCAGCGCTGGCTGGGGGATTCTGGGATTTGAAGTCCACCCATCTTCAAGCTTCCAAGGTTGGTCTAAAGAGAGAGAGAGTATGCTGTGTGTCCTTCACTAAACAAGTCAGGGCCAACACTGCAAAGCTGTTGTTTTCAAGTGTGTGGCCACTTCCAATCCTTGGTTGTTGTTTTGTTTTTTTCAACTCAAACAAATTTCAACGTATTTTCATGTATGGTGGACATGTAAGAAAATTAAGGCATTTTGGATTAAGATACGGTGGATTATACAAAATATTCTTAAAAGGAAGATAACATTTACTCCACAGTTGCTTTTATTGGGTATAATTGAAGGATGTACAGTTATAGAGACTAATTTGATTTTGAATTTAATAATGGCAGCCAGACTTTTGGTGGCGCAATGCTGGAAGAAGGAAGAAATACCTACTATTGAAGAATGGACATTAACAGTAGCTAATTTGGAGGAGATGGCTAAAATTTCTGCATATTTGAAGGACCGTTCGAATGAAAGCTATGCACTGGAATGGAGAAGATGGGTTGACTATATACAAAACAAATACGGGACTAAAAAGTTGCAAATAGCTTATGAATGATATATTTAGATGATTTTTTTTTTCTACTTTGATATTTTAGTACCTATGGCGGAGTTAAAGAGTAAGGGGAAATTAAGAGTTTATAGTTAGTTTGCTTATGTCAGATTATGTTTGTTAAATGCAATACCCTGTATTTTGCTCTGGGAAGTCGGGGGGGGGGGGAGGGAGAGGGGAAGGAGGGGGAAGGGGGGATTTGTTTGTAAAACATTTTAAAACTTTCCAATTAAAAAAAATATGAGTGTTATTTTTAATTAAGTGTTCATAAAAGGTGGCTTGAAACTCAACATTAAGAAAACTAAGTTCATGGCACCCGGCCCTCTCAATTCCTGGCAAATAGATGGGGAAGAAATGGAGGGAGTGACAGATTTGATTTTCCTGGGCTCCAAGATCACCACAGTTGGGGACTGCAGCCAAGAAATTAAAAGACGCTTGCTCCTGAGGAGAAAAGTCATGGCAAATCTAGATAGCTTACTAAAAAATAGAGACATCACCCTGCCAACAAAAGTGTGTATAGTCAAGGCTATGGTGTTCCCAGTTGCAATGGATGGCTGTGAAAGTTGGACCATAAGGAAGGCTGAGCACCAAAGAATCGAGGCCTTTGAACTCTGGTGCTGGAGAAGACTCCTGTGAGTCCCTTGGACTGCAAGGCGATCAAACCGGTCAGTCCTAGAGGAGACCAACCCTGACTGCTCTTTAGAAGGCCAGATCCTGAAGATGAAACTCAAATCCTTTGGCCACCTAATGAGAAGGACGGACTCCCTGGAGAAGAGCCTAATGCTGGGAACGATGGAGGGCAAAAGAAGGAGGGGACGGCAGAGAACGAGGTGGCTGGATGGAGTCACTGAAGCAGTCGGCGTGAGCTTAAACGGACTCCAGAGAATGGTGGAGGACAGGAAGGCCTGGAGGAACATTGTCCATGGGGTCGCGATGGGTCGGACACAATTTTGCAACTAACAACAACAACAGAACAATTAATCAGTGGAACAACTTGCCTCCAGAAGTTGTGAATGCTCCAACACTGGAGGTTTTTAAGAAGATGTTGGATAATCATTTGTCTGGAGTGGTGCAGGGTTTCCTGCCTAAGCAGGGGGTTGGACTAGAAGACCTCCAAGGTCCCTTCCAACTCTGTTATTTTATTCTATTCTATTACAATAATTAATCGCTATGAAAAAAAAATCAACAGAAACTCTCTTCTCTCTCTTCTTAATATTGGCTAAGACAGTATTTCTCAATGTCCATGGGGTCGCGATGGGTCGGACACAACTTCGCAACTAACAACAACAACAACAAATCATTCTACTCACCTGACCAGTCCAGGAAATGTTGGGAAAGGAGCTGCATTTTTATAAAAAATTGGGAGCATGGTAGTTAGTTAGTTAGTTAGTTAGTTAGTTAGTTAGTTAGTTAGTTAGTTAGTAAGTAAGTAAGTAAGTAAGTAAGTAAGTAAGTAAGTAAGTAAGTAAGAGAGGGGGGAGGGAGGGAAGGAAGGAAGGAAGGAACAAAGGAAGGGAGGGAAGGGGAAGGAGGGAGGAAGGAAGGGGGAGAGGGAGGGAGGGGGGAGGGAAGGAGGGAGGGAGGGAGGGAGGGAGGAAGGAAGGAAGGAAGGAAGGAAGGAAGGAAGGAAGGAAGGAAGGAAGGAAGGAAGGAAGGAAGACAGACTGTAGGATCTCTAAAGTAATGCACCCATCTGCTCCATGATCCAATCTGAGAAATTAGTTTTTAAAAAAGACCAGACTAAAAATTCATTGAATTAGAAACTGGCTCGTAGTAGCTCCTTTATTGTGATCTGCTCATCCTTTGGGGCAAATCTCCCCTCTTTTTATGCCTGGGACAGCTACCCAAATGTTCAGGATCAAAAAAGATAGGAGGGGGTCATATAGTTAGATAGCCACATGTTTTTCTAACACTACCAGCTCCCAAGATCTGTCCATTGCCCTTTTCTAGCTTCATCACATACACAAATTAGCAAAGATCTCAAATTTCTAGAGGAATTTCTAGAGGAAGCTTCTTCTTCTCCTCCTTTTCCTTCTCCTTCTTCTTCCTCCTCCTCCTCTTCCTCCTCCTTCTTTCCCCTTCTCCTCTTCCTCTGCTTCTTCCTCCTCCTCCCCCCTCCTCCACCTCACTCCTTCTCCTCCTCCTCCTCCATCTCTCCTCCTCCTCCTCCTCCTCTTTCTCCTCCTCCTTCTCTCTCCTTCTCCTCCTCCTTCCCTCCTCCTCCTCCTCCATCTCTCCTCCTCCTCCTCCTCCTCCTCTTTCTCCTCCTCCTTCTCTCTCCTTCTCCTCCTCCTTCCCTCCTCCTCCTCCTCTCTCCTTCTCCTGCTCCTCCTCCATCTCTCCTCCTCCTCCTCTTCTTCCTCCTCCTCCTCCTTTCTCCTCCTCCTTCTCTCTCCTTCTCCTCCTTCTTCCCTCCTCCATCTCTCTTCCTCCTTTTCCTCCTTCTCCTCCTTCTCTTTCCTTCTCCTCCTCCTCCTCTTTTTCCTCCTCCTCCTCTCTCCTTCTCCTCCTCCTCCTCCATCTCTCCTCCTCCTCCTCCTCTTTCTCTTCCACTCCTTCTCTCCTCCTCCTCCTCCTCCTTCATTTGGTGTAGTGATTGAGGCACCAGGCTAGAGAGCAAGCCTGACTCCCTACTTCCATTGATGACGTTGCCTAGTTTGTTCATGAAATGTTTGCAAGAAAACATCCAAGCCCAGAGACCACTAAGGGCCCACAGATGTCCCACCTATTCGCTAAGGTCCACTTGAGGGTTTTTCCATGCATTTTTCCCCCCAAGATCCTCTGAAATGGAATAGATCGAATATTGACCCAAGAGGTATTTGAAAGCAGAGGCTCTCTGTTCCTGCTAACTCCTCTCGCATAGAGTCACTTTTCCTTCATATGCATACAACTTTGCTTTCCTAATTCCAAATATTACGGGATGTACTGAAAAACCCATTAAGTAAGCTCTTCAAAACCTTTAGGCTTTAGGATATTCTTTTTTTTTTTTCCTTCTTTTTCCTGATCCGGGTTGCTTTGATTTAAGAGTGGGAATGCACAACCCTGTAGAGAATTTTGCCCTCATGTTTATGGTAGAAGATATTTGAATGTGATATGTCACTTGACTTAAGTCAGCATCCCTGAGGCAGGCAAATCATTTCATGGGAAAGAGAAAATACCCACAGAAGGCTGTAAAAGTAGACTCATTCCTTGAAATTATAGCCCGATCAGCAGAGAGGTCAAGCTATTTTGAAGGAGACTTCATATTTTTAGCATCTCTGGAAGATTATGATTTGTTTGAGATTAAAATGTACACATATAACAGAATATATAATAGAATAACAGAGTTGGAGGGAACCTTGGAGGTCTTCTAGTCCAACCCCCTGCTTAGGCAGGAAACCCTACACCACTTCAGACAAATGGTTATCCAACATCTTCTTAAAAACTCCCAGTGTTGGAGCATTCAATAACTTCTGGAGGCAAGTTGTTCCACTGATTAATTGTTCTCACTGTCAGGAAATTACTCCTTAGTTCTAGGTTGCTTCTCTCCTTGATTAGTTTCCACCCATAGCTTCTTGTCCTGCCCTCAGGTGCTTTGGAGAATGAGTTGACCACTCCTTCATCTTTGTGTCAGCCCCTCAAATGTTGGAATACAACTATCCTGTCACCCCTGGTCCTTCTTTTCATTAGATCAGACATATCCAATTCCTGCGCCCATTATACAATATATAATATTGTAATATTATATATATATATATATATATATATATATATATATATATATATATATATATATATATATGTATATATATATGTATGTATATGTATATATATATGTATGTATATATATATATATATATATATATGTATGTATGTATGTATGTATGTATGTATGTATGTATGTATGTTTTTCTTCTAGCCAGGTTTTCCCTACGTAGCCAAGGTTTTTTTGTAGCTCCAGCTCAGTAGAATCACATCTACTCGGTTCTGGGCTTTTTTCCTTTTTAACACCAAAGACCTACATACAAACACCCGCGAAAACCTGAGAAAACAAATATATAGGAGGAATTTAAGGAAGGAAGGAAGGAAGGAAGGAGAAATAGGAAGGGAGCAATAAGGAAGAGAAAAACTAAAAGGAAGGAAGGAAGAGAGGAAGAAAGAAAGGATAAGGAGAAAGAGGAAGGGAGCAATAAGGAAGAGGAAAAAGGAAGGAGGGAGGCGGAGGAAGGAAGGAAGGGAGGGAGAAATAGAAAGGGAGCAATAAGGAAGAGGAAAACTAAAAGGAAGGAAGGAAGGAAGGAAGGAAGGAAGGAAGGAAGGAAGGAAGAAAAGAAATAGGAAGGGAACAATAAGGAAGAGAAAACTAAGGAAGGTGGAGGGGGAGGGAGGAAGGAAGGAAGGGAGAAATAGGAAGGGAGCCGTGGGAGAAAGGAAGAGGAAAACTAAAAGGAAGGAAGAAAGGAAGGAAGAAAGGAAGAAAGGAAGGAGAAATAGGACAGGAACAATGAGGAAGAGAAAATGGAGGGAGGGAGGGGGGAGGAAGGAAGGAGAAATAGGAAGAGAGGAATAAAGAAGAGGAAAACAGGAAGGGAAGGAGGGAGGAAGGAAGGAAGGTAGACTAAAATGAAGAGTATATAGGCCCATTCATTCCTATGGTCCAACTTTCACAGCCATCCATTGCAACTGGGAAAACCAGAGCCATACCATATATGCACTTTTGTTGGCAGGGTGATGTCTCTGCTTTTTAGTATGCTTTCTAAATTTGCCATAGCTTTCCTCCCCAGGAGCAAGCGTCTTTTAATGTCTTGGCTGCAGTCCCCATCTGTGGTGGTCTTGGAGCCCAGGAAAATCAAATCTGTCACTCCCTCCATTTCTTCCCCATTTATTTGCCAGGAACTATATAGTTTTAGGGAGATTAAAATAGCTTTTGAGGTTCAGGAAACCATAGCGTGGTACGAGAAGGTACCTCCAGCTGGAATTTCCAGCATACTAAGGTGCCTTGACAGATATCTGACCAGGCCCGAAAAATTTGCCCAATTGGGTTTTGCTTCCTTCCTTCCCAATAAACCCATCATGTTCAGCCCAGTGCTTCCATCTTCCTTCTCAGCCCTAAAAAGAAAAGTTAGTTACAACCAAAATCTTCTTATCTGACCTAATTGCGAGCCTACATGAAAGCGGAGTTAATTTGGGCTGTTATCTGTCAAATTGATAAAAATCTCCCTGTTCAGTACTAATTATATTCAGCAAGATTTTCTTTTTCCCTTCCCCTCCGCGGGGACTGAAGAAACTTAATTCTGACCTCAGCAAAAGAGGCAATAAAGTTGGAAATTTCCCTAGGAGTTTTGCTACAATCATTTGGAGAGCTACTTTGCTACCAAGCCTCCATAACACACACACACACTTCCCCCACACCCAAATCTAATGTGGAAATCTTGTCTAAGGGGCTGAGGTTTGAGGAATGCTAATAAGACAAATCAAAGTTTTAAGGGAGAAGACATTTTAATTTCCCCCTCACCGTCAACTGGAAAGAGGACCAAAAAAAAAAAGGACACCGATATTCATTAATGGTAAGGTGACCAATCGTCCTCCTTTAGGGAGGACAATCCTTCTTTTGTAAGTTCTGCCCTCTCTCGAAAAGTGTCCTCCTACATGTCCTCCTTTTCGATATTTATTTTATTTATTTTATTAGTCATATTTCTATGCCGCCCACTCTCCGAGGACTCTGGACGGCTTACACCAAAGACAGTATACTAAATAGCATATTGCCCCCCAACAATCTGGGTCCTCATTTTACCCACCTCGGAAGGATGGAAGGCTGAGTCAACCTTGAGCCGGTGAGATTTGATCCGCTGATCTGCTGAACTAGCAGTCAGCTGAAGTAGCTGCAGTACTGCGCTCGAACCACTGCGCCACCTCCCTCTCTATTTGAAGACTAATCTGTAAATCTCCGTATTCGATCGATGCCGATCCGATCCGATCCGATCCGTTGCGTGTGATGTGACGTATTTGTATTTGACATGGCGATTCGTCAAGACTCGGTACAGTGCGGCAAGGCGCGATTATGAGACGCGTGCGTGCAGCACAGGAGAATTGTTTTGAGAGAGTGCGCCGCGCACAAGTGGCGTGTCGTATCGTTACCGAAACACGACACGGCACAGACACAGGGGTCCTCCTTCTCATTGCAAAAAAGTTGGTCACCTTATTAATGGTAATGCTAATTTCAATTGTTATTGGCTAATTGTTCTCACTCTTAGGAGAAATTTCTCCTTAGTTCTATGTTGCTTCTCTCCTTGATTAGTTTCCACCCATTGCTTCTTGTCCTGCCTTCAGGGGCTTTGGAGAATCACTTGGCTCCCTCTTCTTTGTGGTAGATATTGGATCTATCTATCCAATATCCTTAGATATTGGAACACCGCTATCATGTCACCCCTAGTCCTTCTGTTTGTTAGACTGGACTAAATCATCACGAATTAGTCACATAGACACACATGCGTGTACGTATACAGAAAGAGAGAGAGAGAGAGAGAGAGAGAGAGAGAGGAAGGAAGGAAGAAGAAAGAAAGAAAAAAGAAAGAAAGAAAGAAAGAAAGAAAGGGAGAAAGAAAGGAAGGAAGGAAGGAAGGAAGAAAGAAAGAAAGAAAGAAAGAAAGAAAGAAAGAAAGAAAGAAAGAAAGAAAAAGAAAGAAAGAAAGAAAGAAAGAAAGAAAGAAAGAAAGAAAGAAAGAAAGAAAGAAAGAAAGAAAGAGAGTCAGTGGAACAACTTGCTCCAGAAGTTGTGAATGCTCCAACACTGGAAGTTTTTAAGAAGATGTTGGATACCCATTTGTCTGAAGTGGTGTAGGGTTTCCTGCCTGAGCAGGGGGTTGGACTAGAACACCTCCAAGGTCCCTTCAACTCTTCTATTCTATTCTATTCTATTCTATTCTATTCTATTCTATTCTATTCTATTCTATTCTATTCTATTCTATTCTATCCCATCCCATTATTCTATTCTATTCTATTCTATTCTATTCTATTCTATTCTATTCTATTCTATTCTATTCTATTCTATTCTATTCTACTCAAGCTAGCCCCAATCTTTCCTGAAGAGATCCCAGGGCCAATGGGGAGACGCTCATTGTCCTTGTTCTTTTTAAAGAACAAGAAGAAACAGTAATTAAGAACTGGGCTTGAGGGTTTTTCTTCTCTCTCTCTCTCTCAAGCCCTTTCTTTTGCATTCTATTTTTGTTTTGTTTTAATTCTATAAACCTAAAAAATTATTAGGGGTTTTTCGTAAACAATTCTAGGCTGGCTCCCAGCCTAACAAACCAAGGATGGCATAGACGTGTTTTTGTGTCATGCCATAAAAGTGAAGAGGGGTGTTTTATTGCATTTGTCGTTCCTGCTGCTTCTCATTTAAGAAATGCACTATAAAAATTTGCCGGTAATGAAAAAGAGAGGAAAACATACTCCAAAGAGACCCACATCAAACTACGCATTTGCAATGATTCCAGAAACGGGGCTGTTAAAAAAGCAAGACCAACAGAAGGCCCACAAAGGGAGAATATAAAAGAACTGAAATTAAGAGGCCTTTCTTTTCACCCGCAAACAGGGGTGGGCTCCAAAAATTTCAGCAAGCGGTTCTCCGCCTGGTTGCTGGTTGCGTGCAGGGCCGGATTTTCCTATAGGCTAACTAGGCTTCAGCCTAGGGCCTCAAGATCAAGAGGGGCCTACATTCAAATTGTTAGCAAAATTAAAATTACACTTTCACTATAGGTGAAAGGGCCTCATAAGTGGAATAGCCTAGGGCCTCTTTTCATCTAAATCCGGCCCTGGTTGCGTGGCCTTGTCAGCCTCCTGCACCATGTCAGGGGTGGGGGCTGTTTGCCCTTCCCAGGCTCTGGAGGCTTTCTTCAAGCCTCCGGGAGGGGAAAAATGGCCTCCCCAGGCTCCGGAGGCCCTCTAGAGCAGCGGTCACCAACTGGTGGTCCATGGACCACTGGTGGTCCGTGAGAAAAATTTGGTGGTCCACAGAAAAATTATTTGCATTTTTTCTATAGCACTAAATCAGGGGTCCTCAAACTACAGCCCCTGAGCAGGATACATGTAATGAATGTTTGTGTTGCTGCAGAGAGACTCCCCTTTTGGGGTCTTTTTGTGTGGGTCAGACAAGGGGAGAAATTCCGACTTGGGGGCCTGCTTCAGCCTCTTGTTGCAGGCCTTTGGGCGAAGGCGGAAGGGAAGCACCGCTGGTGTCGAAGAGCCAGAGGGCCTCGTTCCAGTGGGACTGCATCATGGCCTGGAACTGGCTGACCATCGCAGCCGGCTGAGCCTCCAGGCCTTGCACTCTCGCAGGTCTTCCCTCTGCTTGGAAAGTCTATGCTCGTAGTCCTTTTTGAATTTTTTGAAACCCACCACTGATGCGCATGCACCGGAAACCCAAAAACCAGCTGGCCGGCGCGCACATGCTTGTTTTGGGGGGCATTTTGGCCCAGTTTTCTGGCCTGTTTACAGGCCATTTTTCGGGTCATTTTCAGGCCATTTTTGGGCCGTATGCGGCCTGAAAAACACCCCTAAAATGCCCCCAAAATAGTAAAAAAAAAAAAGCCAGAAAACAGCTCAGAAAAGAGCCCCCCAAAGGCCCAGAAAACGGCTCAAAAATGGCCTGCTTTTTTTGTCCTTTTTCAGGCCATTTTCAGGCTGTTTTCTGGCACTCTGGTGCCTGCGAAGACCAGAAGAGCAGCTGGTGACAGCGCATGTGCCCACAGAGAGGACTCTGCCTGCCACTTCTGGCATATGTGCCATAGGTTCGCCATTACCTGTCTAGTCTAATGAAGACTACCTACTATCTGGAACGAGCTCCCCCCAGAGATACGGAGGATCCCGGATCTGCGCACCTTCCGCCGCGCCTTAAAGACCTTACTATTTCCCCAGGCCGGCCTGGCCTAATTTTCCCCCTCTTTTATAAAATATTTTTAAAATTTTAAATATCTTTTAGTATTTTATATATTCAATTTTAAATTGGTTTTAAAAGTTTGGGGTTTTAAATTTGTCGGGGCCAAAATTATTTAATTTGATTTTATTCTATTTTTAAATTTTGTATGTATGTGTTTTTATTGTTTGGCTGTGCACCGCCCTGAGTCCTTCGGGAGTAGGGCGGTATAGAAATCTAATTTAAAAAAAAAAGAGAGAGAGAGAAAGATTAGGGGTGATATGATGCAGTCTTCCAGTACTTGAGGGGCTGTCACAGAGAACAGGGGGTCAGCCTTGTTCTCCAAAGCAGCTGACAGTGAGAACAATCAATCAATGGAATGGTTTCCCTCCAGAAGTCGTAGAGGAATTGTCTATGCAGCCAAAGATGGTTTCTTACAAGAAAAAAACAAGTGTGATAGCTAAGAGGCATTTCTCTCTTCCTCTGTCTCCCTTTCTTGCCCTTTCTCTCTCTCTCTCTCTCTCTCTCTCTCTCTCTCTCTCACTCTCTTTCTTCCTCTTTCTCTCTCTCTCTCTCATCATTAATAAAAAAAAACACTACTTCCGCAAGACATGTAAGGAGGCACAGTTTCTACGGATGCTTTGTAGATGTCGAAATAAGCTTTCCATTCATACAGAGAAGGAGGGGCTTTCCATATGCTTGTTCACAAGCTTGAAGACAAAACCGTAATATGAAGTTCAATGACAGAAACCAGGAAATGCTGAGGTTAACAGTGTCAACCGTTTGGTGAGATGAGTAAAACTTAAGATGTTGGTTTTAGGAAGTGTTAAGAGTTATATTATATATCATATTAGATGGTAGGTATGTAGGTAAGTAGATAGATAGATAGATAGATAGATAGATAGATAGATAGATAGATAGATAGATAGATAGATAGATGATGGATGATGGATGATGGATGATGGATGATGGAAGATGGAAGATAGATAGATACATAGATAGATACATAGATACATAGATAGATGATGGATGATGAATGGATGGATGGATGGATAGATAGATAGATAGATAGATCGATCGATCGATCGATC
>NC_142069.1:6774820-6814820 GCF_059756535.1 Pantherophis guttatus | reverse complement strand
AACTACACTATGTGAATTTTGAGGACAGCCACATTAAAAAAGAGAGATGGTATCTATATTAAGACACAGAAAAATGGTTTAAAATGCAATGGTCCACATGCATGTTGGACAATCTTAGTAGTATCACTTTACATTGTTCCCAAAGAGTTTAGTTGGTTCCTAATGGGTAAGGTATGACAGGGAAGGGCATGATAGCAGGCATGATAGACAGGGCTCTCCTCCTTTAGAACAACTTGATCGCAATCCTCCCACCTGCCCAAATCAAGAATGGCTCCCACTTTCCTCCATTTCCATGATCCTCCAGAAGCTGGTGAAAGTTGCTATGTGTAGTTATTATATTGAAGAGGATCATGTTGTCCTATAATTGTTATGTTGTTATGGAGTTGTTTCAGTGGTGGGTTCTGTGGGTGTGGCTTGGTGGGCGAGGCAGGGGAAGGATACTGTAAAATCTCCATTCCCACCCCATTCCAGGGGAAGGTTACTGCAAAATCCCCATTTCCTCCCGATCAGCTGGGACTCGGGAGGCAGAGAATAGATGGGGGCAGGG
The DNA here is from genome assembly GCF_059756535.1 of Pantherophis guttatus. NCBI lineage: Eukaryota > Metazoa > Chordata > Lepidosauria > Squamata > Colubridae > Pantherophis > Pantherophis guttatus. The sequence goes on along the minus strand of NC_142069.1, from coordinate 6,814,273 downwards.
CCAGTCAGAGGTGGTATTTACTGGTTCTCCAAACTACTCAAAATTTCCACTACTGGTTCTCCAGAACTGGTCCGAACCTGCTGAATCCCACCTCTGAGTTGTTTTGTTATTTCTGAAGTTCTAGTAGACTGAGATGATGATTCAAATAGAAGGTAGAAAGATGATAGATAATAGATAGATAGATAGATAGATAGATAGATAGATAGATAGATAGATAGATAGATAGATAGATGGGTAGATGGGTAGATGGGTAGATAGGTAGAAAATAATAATATTGGATGGATGGATGGATGGATGGATGGATGGATGGATGGACCAACAAAAAATGGATGGAGAGCTGGACAGATGAACCAATGGATAGATGCCAGAGACAGAAATAATGGGATGGATGGATGGATGGATGGATGGAAGGAAGGAAGGAAGGAAGGAAGGAAGGAAGGAAGGAAGGATGTATAAACAGTTGGACAGTTGAACAGATGGGTAGATGCTAGAGAAAGAGAAATAACTGGATGGATGGATGGATGGATGGATGGATGGATGGATGGACAAAAAGATGGATGGATGCAAAGATGAATAGACAGATGGATAGATACTAGAGACAGAAATAGTGGGATGGATGGATGGATGGATGGATGGATGGATGGATGGATGGATGGACGGACGGACACACAAGGCAGACAGACAGACAAGAAATAAAATGGAGCTTAACTGGAGCAAAGTCCTTCAGAAGGATTTAGGAATGACACTCAGTACCATGTTTAAAAGCACACATACAATGCACAACCATCTGATCATTGAACCAGATCCAGCAAGGGTCTTCTGAACGTGCTTCTGAAGTCAAGTCATCCCTTTTATCTTCTATTCATACTTTTTTTTTTCAAGCGTGTTGCCACAACTCTTTGGGCTGTTGTTCTAATTCCGAATGAGTTTGAAAGTGGTTGCAGCCAGGTGTGTCGCTGGGCAATGTGGTTTTCGCTGCAACTCCGCATTCATCGTTTGGTAGATGTTGAGCCCCTGTCACAGACCACCCACCCACCCACTCCTGCTTACAGGCAGGAAGAGAAACTGAGAATCTTTCTACCAATTTACAATATAGAATAACAGAGTTGGAAGGGACCTTGGAGGTCTTCTAGTCCAACCCCCTGCTTAGGCAAGAAACCCTACACCACTTCAGGCAAATGGTTATCCAACATCTTAAAAACTTCCAGTGTTGGAGCATTCACAACTTCTGGAGGCAAGTTGTTCCATGGGTTAATTGTTCTAACTGTCAGGAAATTTCTCCTTAGTTCTAAGTTGCTTCTCTCCTTGATTAGTTTGTATCCATTGCGTCTTCTCCTGCTTTCAGATGTTTTGGAGAATAACTTGACTCCCTCTTCTTTGGGGCAACCCCTGAGATATTGGAAGACTGCTATCATGTCTCCCCTAGTCCTTCTTTTCATTAAACTAGACATACCCAATTCCAGCAACCATTCTTCATATGTTTTAGCCTCCAGTCCCCTAATCATCTTTGCTGCTCTTCTCTGTGTTCTTTCTAGAGTCTCAACATCTTTTTTATATCGTGGCAACCAAAATTGAACACAGTATTCCAAGTGTGGCCTTACCAAGACCTTATAAAGTGGGATTAACACTTCATGTGATCTTGATTCTATCCCTCTGTTTATGCAGCCTAGAACTGTGTTGGCTTTTTGGCAGCTGCTGGCTCATATTTAAATGGTTGTCCACTAGGACTCCAAGATCCCTCTCACAGTTACTACTATTGTGCAAGGTACCACATTTACTGGACCTGTGCATTTTGTTTTTCTTGTCTAAATGTAGAACTTTAATTTTTTCACCATTGAATTTCACCAAAATTTTTCTATCAGTATATTTTGTGGCATGGTTCTAGATCAGCTGGACTTCTGGAGCAGACTGAATATCTAATTTTCCACTGCCTGTATGTCAACTAACTTTCAGTGAAGTCGTAGGTGTGAACAATGGGATTCAAACTCTGATATTCTCCTTCAGTCAATTATTTTGTCCAATCCTTTCAAAGGAATCAATACTTTACCGCCTATAGAAGAAGAAAAGAGATAAAAACACTCCTAAAGAAGGGAAGGGGGGGGAATAAAAGGCAACGTGTAATAAAACTCAGAATGAATATCTCCAAAGTAGCAATTTTAATCACAGAAGCACAAAGAACTCGCAGACTTTGATAAGGGATATAAAATATTCTGGCCATTAAAAAGAAGAAGAAGAAGTTCACCAGTTTTCCATTTCAATTTACTTCTCTATAAATCAGGGAGCAATTTAATCAAATATTCTTCCAGTTTAATTGTTTTACCTTGCTTTTATGTTAAATTTCACTGATTTAACTGCCAGCACAGGACTGCACATTATGGAGGAAAATGTCAGTGGATGGGACCATAATTAGTATAAAATTCAAACATTAAGTAGGAATGTGCAAGAAAAAAATACTGCTTATGGAACAAATCAATGTATAAAAGCAACATAATACCCACTGGGCTTCTGGCCCTATTTTAACTTGATTTTATTTTTATTTTTTAAAATTCATTCTTAAAAATTAAATTAGGTTAATAACAAAATTAAAATAATTAAGAAGCTGGAATGCAGCTTTAAAGCAAAGTGTATAAGAGATAAAATATCCCTTTTTGCGGGATTATAACTGCTGAAAATTAAAGTTGGTTGCCCGCCATTTTGTGATGGGAAATAGATACAACCTGTAGCAGAAAAGCTAACACTGTTGTTGTTCAGTCGCTAAGTTGTGTCTGACTTTTGGCGAACCCATGGACCATAGCATGCCAGGCAGTGATGGGATGCTGCTGGTTTAGCAACCGGTTTGGTGATCTTGCGCTGCACAAACTACGCACACGTGCACAATTTTACAAATACTAACCTTCTGTGTTACCACTTGGGAGTAACACAGCAGCAATCAGCTCTACCGCGCCAATCAGCTGAGAAGATAAAGGTAAGTAAAGCGCAGGGGCAGGTGGGCAGGCCGACCTGATCAGCGGAGTGAACTGGTTCACTTCCAGCTGATCGTCGGAGCTACCAATTTGTCCGAACCGGTCTGAACCAATAGAATTCCACCCCTAATGCCAGGCCCCCTGTCCTCCATTGTCTCCTAGAGTTTTCGCAAATTCATATTTGTTGTTTCAACGACACTATCTAACTCTCCCATAAGTTCCAGTAGCTGAGGGCTTTTTAGCGAGTTGCATGAGTCAAAACCTCCTACGATTAAGCATAAAACGGATTCATGGTTTAGGCGTTTAATTCCAAAGCACACAATTGTTTGTTAACACAGGTTTGGGGTGTTGTGCGAATCCAGGTAATATAATGTTTTAGGGAAGTGTTGTGCAATTTGGGGGAGGGGAAGATGTTGAAATATGTTGGGCTGAGACAGAATGAAAGACCAAAGATGGTTTCCATAGCTGAGGTAAATCTAATCTCTTTATTCACCTTAACCACTATACCATATATAATAATAATAATAATAATAATAATAATAATAATAATAATAATAATAATAATAATTTTATTTATTTATATATATAATCTCTTACTATGTTGTGTAAAGCAGAGAACCAAGTTAAACGATAATTGAGCTTCATTGAATGTAACAATTGGATTTTATTAATCCAGGTTTAAGGAGAGGTCATCCTGTTGTGCGAATGCAACGTAGGTGTTACAATTGTAATTGTGCACCAAATAACAGGCGTAAATCGAGGCGTATCTGCACTTCAAGGTCAAGACCAGAGTTGAGATGTTGACGTGGTCCTTCACAAACATATATACACATATACACAGCTTGGGGGGGGGGAATAATTAAGCCAATCTCTTCATTACATGCTAGATTTCTTCATGTGGGGAATTCCTCTCCTTGAAATACTAGCTTTCTTCCTGCAGGGGAATTTCTTTTCCTCGGTGCATTCATCAAATATCTCTCCCCTCACCCAGTTGTATCAGTAGAGTCGGTGGAAGGTACTCATTGTTCTGCCCAGAAGCTACATATTTCACCTTTCATCTGCTGCAACAGAGATAATTTAGGAATTAGAACAGCTAATCATTCTTCTCTTTTCTTCTTGTCACACAAGCATCCTCGTGGCAGGCAGCTCTGCCCCATAAGCAAAGGATGAGAAAGCTTTAAAACACCTTCATCTTTGAGATTAACAAATGCAAATATTTCCATCATCCCCAAAAAACCCTTTTTTTTCCTGTTAAATCAATGGGGAATTCAGGGATGGTAGCAAGAGACTAAACTATTTAATTAAAAGAAGGGGTGAATCCAAAGTAGAAAATTATGCCAGCAATCAACCTATGAGAATGAGAGAGGATGGAGAAAACACATTCACACTAAAAAAAAAATGTTTTTGTGTCTTCTTTAATGCATTTTAAATGTTTTCTTTCTTTCTTTCTTTTTTTCCTGTGGAATTTTTTTTCCCTTGGAGTTTTGCATTACAACTATTTTTGAATAAAATAAAAAATATTTGAAGAGAAATGCAGAATCACTTTACCAAATGGAGAAAAAACTAGGTTAGAAAAATAGTCTCGGTTTTGGTTCGGTTGGGGAAAAACAAACACACGCCCGCATAAAAACACACTCGTAATGTGACACAATGAGGTAAATAATAAACGTTCCCAAAATGGAGACGCTTGAGTCCTCTAAAGGTTGCTGGACTACGACTCCCAGCATTCCAAGGAATGACCATGTTAGCTGGGGCTTCTGGGAGTTGTAGTTCAGCATCAGGCAGAAGGCTGAAGATGCCATTTTTCTGCCCTGTCCTTTTCTGTGGTAGCCATCAAGAGACAAAATATCTGAATTTTGTGGATTTCTCTCTTATATTTCCAGCAGCAATTTTTGTTATATCGGCAACTTGGGTAAATATGTTTGCATATTTATTTGTTGCTCTAGCACAACCAGTGGTGGGATTCATCTGGTTCAGGCCGGTTTGGGTGAACCGGTAGTTAAATTGCTGGCTGGCCCCACCCCTTCCTACCCCGCCCCTTCCAGAAGTCCCCATGCGTCCCATTTCTACTCCCAGGAGGCTTCAGGGAGGCCTCCTAGGCCCAAAATGAGGCGGGGGCAGCCCATTGGATCTCCTAGGCCCAAAATGGGGCATGGGGGGGTGGCGTGCCCCCCATGGCCCGTTTTCGCTCCCAGGAGGGTGCAGGAGGCCAAGTGCTGCCTGTCACACCCCCTGGCCATGCCCACCAAGGCCACGCCCACCCAGCCGGTCATTAGGGCAGAGAATTGGTTGTTAAATTATTTGAATCCCACCGCTGAGCAAAACAGATTTTCAAATGCCAAAGGAGAGGTCAAAACGATGAAAGAATAAAATGATGGGGTTATCATGACTGAATAACACCATCTGATTCTAGGTAGTCAGTTTACAACCAGTGGTGGGTTCCTCCCGGTTCGGTCCGGTTCGGCCGAGCCGGTAGCAGTGACGATATGATGTCACCGAACCGGTTCTCCCCCCCCGCCCTCCCACCCCCCCACTCACCCACGTTATTCTTATCTTTTATTTGGTCCAGTGGTGGGTTCCTCCCGGTTCGGTCCGGTTCAGCCAAGCGGTAGCATTGACAATATGATGTCACCGAACCGGTTCTCCCCCCCGCCCTCCCACCCACCCACCCACCCACGTTATTCTTATTCTTATTCTTTTATTTGGTCCCACCCCCAATCTATTGCTTCCTCCTAAGTCCCAGCTGATGACTAGAGGGGAAAAAACTGTTTAAACTCTTGCCGCGGGGCTTCAAAGGGCTGCCCTACAGCTGATCAGTGTTAAATGCAAACAAATGAGTCAGGTCGTAAGTGCGAGGACTGGTCGTAAGTGCGAGGACCTTCCAGAAATGACGCTGACCAGCTAGTCACGCCCACCTAGTCACATGACCTCCAAGCCACAACCACAAAATAAGCCACGCCCACAGAACCGGTAATAAAAAAAATTAGAACCCACCCTGTTTACAACCATTCCTCTAGTGACCATTTGAATTCTCAACAGCACTGAAAAGAACAGACTAGTGAAAGTTTTTCACGCTTAACAACCGTTGCAGCTTCCCCATGGTCACGTGATCAAAATTTGACCGCTTGGCAACTGGCATGTACTTATAACGGTTGCAGTGTCCCGGGTCATGTGATCTCTTTTTGTGACCTTCTGACGAGGAGAGTCGGGGGGGCAAACCAGATTCACTTTACAACCATGTTACTAACTTAACAACTGCAATGATTTCTGTGGCAGGAAAAGTTGTAAAATGGGGCAAAACAACAGCTGTCTCGCTTAACAACAGAATTTTGAGGCTCAGTTGTGGTCGTAAATCTTGGATTTACCTGTAATGAGAGCTTTACCATAGGTAATGGACTTTCTCGTTCCCTTATTTAACTCTGTCAGGATAATTGACTGTTTTGCTGACTTGAACTTCTGAATGGCCTTGGGCCTCAGGTGCTCCTCAGGCAGAGTAATAAAGAGGAGGAATGTTTCCTCAGATTGGGGTTTCCCAAATGTTAAGGCGTACCTCCCTTGGGGAGATGCAAACACAATCCAGGCGAGGTGCGAAGAAAGCTTTTTGTGAATAATTCCAGCTTTCCCGAAGATTCATTGCATTGTTTTCACTGCACAATAGTGTTCATCTTGATTGTTAGGGAAGATGTGTATATTAAGAATACACTAAAGGAAAATAGGATAGTGTAGGAAGAAAAATCAGTCCAGTTCTGAGCTGGGAATAAAATGGAGACTGCTTAAAGAAAGAAGGTTTATGGATGAGTAGAAGAACCAACAACAGCGTGCAGTTCTGGGGCAGCTGACAAAATGACTGAATGAGCGGATGGATCTTTATAGACTTCTGGGGTTTTGTGTTTGAGATGCTCCAGGGGGTTGTGCAATGTAGTAAGCCTTGTGTCTTTTACTATTCTAATGGTGGTGGGTTAATCCTATTATGTCCTAAAGGTCATGTCCAGTCCTTAGAATTTGGGTGGGGGATGTAAATTCTTAATCCCATCAGATGCGGGGGCTGAGGGTGTTTTGTTTATAAATAGATTGGCGCAGTCTTTCTTAATAAGTACAAAATATCCATCTCTAAAGACTTGAAGTTCTGCTTGAGGCTATTAAGAAAACCCGGGGCTGCTTCCTGCCTTTGTTAAGATTTTTTTTCTCCTTTGGAGAAATATAATATTTTGCCTCTTTTTAATATTAAGAATAAAGAATATTTTAATCTGGGAAGGGGAAGAGGCTTCCTACAATGGTGAAAGGCTTAGGAACCTCCGACTTAGATAACAACTCTGCTTGCAATGCCAATCTGTCTAGAATAGAATAGAATAGAATAGAATAGAATAGAATAGAATAGAATAGAATAGAATAGAATAGAATAGAATAGAATAGAATAGAATAGAATAGAATAGAATAGAATTCTTTATTGGCCAAGTGTGATTGGACACACAAGGAATTTGTCTTGGTGCATACGCTGTCAGTGTACATAAAAGACAAGATACATTCGTCAAGAATCATAAGGTACAACACTTAATGATAGTCATAGGGTACAAATAAGCAATCAAATCATATTAGGAAACAGTCAATGTAAATCATAAGGATACCAGCAACAAGATTACAGTCATACAGTCATAAGTGGGAGGAGATGGGTGATAGGAAGGATGAGAAGTTTAATAGTAGTGTAGTAGTACCTACAAGGGTGAGGACTCTTCACTGTTTATGAGATTACAAGTGGAGTCCTCAGGGCTCTCTGAGCTTGGGTGGCTGGCTTGATGACATTTCATGACCCAACTAAGTAACAACATCACTGCAAGAGAGTACGGGGTTTGCTTCCTGTTGATATAACAATAGTTTGCCCTGCCAGTGTTGGTGGCGGCAAGGTTTTCAGAGTTGGTGGGAATGTGGGTGTCAGTCAATGATGGGCTGCTACCGGTTCAGACCGGTTCAGACGAACCAGTAGTTGTGACCCGCACCAGCCCCCCCCCCCCGCTCCCAGGTGCAATCCCATCCTATATCGCTGTGTTTTTTGATGCCGCACACATGCTTGGACGGCGTGCATGAGTGAATTGCTGTGTTTTGTGACGTCGCATGCATGCATGGACTCACATTTCCGGTGGTGGGCAAACTGGTTGTTACAGTATGTGACGCCCACTTGTGGTGTTGGTGGTGGTTTTCTCCAGCAACACCGGCAGGGCAAGCTATTCTATATAAACAAGAGGCAAACCCACACTCCCTTGCACTGAAGTTATCTAGTCAGGTTAAACCATCTTCTCCCAGATATTAGGATGATCCAAACAATATTGGCTTTGTATAAGATTGTGAAGCATTGGTTACGCCCAGATCTGGAATCCCAAGTGTATTAAAGTCAGGGGCGGGTTCTAAAATTTTTTACTACCGGTTCTGTGGGCATGGCTTATTTTGTGGGCGTGGTTTGATGGTCATGTGACAAACAATTCTTTAGGATTTAGCAGCGGTACTGGTCTACCAGGCTTTTAACTGCTTGCAGAGCTGTACCGATCTACCTATTTGTTTTTGGAGCGCACCGGTCTACCACCACACTGCCTTTTACCACTGATCAGCTGTAGGGCGGCCCTTTGAAGTGCCGCGGCAAGAGTTTAAACAGTTTTTTGCCGCTTTGCCACCACCGAGAGCATCGAAAACCACTTTCAGGCAGCTTGGCCTCAATTGCCAATCTACCACCACCGAGCGGTTTACAAGGAGCGGATCGGTTCTAGCCTTCTTCTAGGTTCTAGGCTTCTTGACTTCTCAATTTAAAGCTACGGTGTCTTGTTTTTTTTCTCTCTCTCTCTTCTTTGTCAAGTGAGCCCTGATTTTTTTCCTTCTAGCCGATCAGCTGAGACTCAGGAGGCAGCGAATAGATTGGGGGCAGGGCCAGGCAGAGGTGGTATTTACCGGTTCTCCGAACTACTCAAAATTTCCACTACCGGTTCACAAGAACCGGGGAGAACCAGTAGCAACCCATCACTGATTAAAGTCCCCCATTTCCTGGCTCTAACAATATCCATAGTAACAGTTTTACTTGGTGCCATACAGGTAGTCCTTGACTTCCAACCTTTCGTTTAATGACCCTTCAAAGTTACAAGGGCATTCAAAAAAAGTGACTTAAGAGTGTTTTTCACACTTACAACCATTGTAGCATCTCCATGGTCATGGGCTCAAAATTTGGACCCTTGGCAACTGGTTCATATTTATGATGGTTGCAGTGTCCCGGTGGTCATGTGGGATCCCCTTTTCTGACCTTTTGACAAGCAAAGTCAAGGGGGAAGCCAAATTCACTTAACAACCGTGTTAATAACTTAACAATTGCAGTGATTCACAAAGATCATAAAATGGGGTAAAACTCACTTAACAACTGTCTTGCTTGGCAATGTAAATTTTGGACTGAATTGTGGTCGTAAATCGACTATTACCTATGTATATCAATTTTGTGCTATTTTAATTGTTTTTTTTTTTAATTTGATTTATATGCCGCCCTTCTCCGAAGACTCAGGGCGGCTTACAATGTGCTCAGCAATAGCCTTCATCCTTTTGTATATTTATACAAAGTCAGCTTATTGCCCCCACAACTGGGTCCTCGGTTTTAACAGCTGTAAATGGTTTTTTTTTATGTTTTATGATGTATGTTGTCAAGATCATTTGTTGAGATGGGCAGCTATAAATACAGAGAGACAGAGAGAGATGATAGATAGATAGATAGATAGATAGATAGATAGATAGATAGATAGATAGATAGATAGACAGACAGACAGATACCCTGTTTCCCCCAAAATAAGACATCCCCTGATAATAAGCCCAATCAGGCTTTTGAGCACATGGCAATAAGGCCAAGCGCTTATTTCAGGGTCCCAAAAAATATAAGACAGAGTCTTATTTTCAGGGAAACACGGTAGGTAGGTAGGTAGGTAGGTAGGTAGGTAGGTAGGTAGGTAGGAAGGAAGGAAGGAAGGAAGGTAGATGATAGATAGATAGATAGATAGATAGATAGATAGATAGATAGATAGATAGATGATAAATAATGATAGATAATAGATAGATAGATAATAGATAGATAGATAATGATAGATAGATAGATAGATAGATAGATAGATAGATAGATAGATAGATAGATAGATAGGTAGATGATAGATATAGATGGCAGAGAGAGAGAGAGATGATACATATAATGACGGATAGATAGATGATAGATGATAGATAGATAGATAGATAGATAGATAGATAGATAGATAGATAGATATAGATGATAGATAGATAGATAGATAGATAGATAGATAGATAGATAGAGATAGACAGATAGATGACAGAGAGAGAGATGACAGATAGATAGATAGATAGATAGATAGATAGATAGATAGATGATAGATAGATAGATAGATAGATAGATAGATAGATAGATAGATAGATATGGATGACAGACAGACAGACAGACAGATTCCTTTTGTGAATGGCCTTCTTCTCCATCACACAATGCTACATCAGATGAGGATGAAGACAAACACACTTCTAAATCCTTGCCATAGGTTGTTTTACGTGGGAATTCTACGCTGATAAATCTGGCAGGTCCCAAGCAGCTGTTTACCGCATAGCCTAAAACCCTGGAAACCAACCCAAAAAAATATTTTTGAGCCTTTGAGTTGCCAGAAACTCTGACCTGAATCAAGGTTCTTCAACTGATAACTGCAAGAATGCTGGGAGGGGGGGGTGTTGTTGTTTTTTTTTTGTACAGGTCAGTCTTTCCACATTCTTCAGGACTGTATGGCCTGAGGAGGCTTCTGAAATGCTAGTCCAGACTGGTTCTGTCATTTCTAAACCTCGCTCAAGAGAGGCTAGAACTAGTTAGCTGGCTTGTTTGTCTCCAACGTTTGAGAGCTTTGTTTCATGGCAAGAAAACCCAAAAACCAGGATGAATTAAGCAGATAATCAAGGTGAGAAGCAACTTAGAACTAAGGAGAAATTTCCTGACAGTGAGAACAATTAACCAGTGGAACAACTTGCCTCCAGAAGTTGTGAATGCTCCAACACTGGAAGTTTTAAAGATGATGTTGGATAACCATTTGTCTGAAATGGTGCAGGGTTTCCTGCCTAAGCAGGGGGTTGGACTAGAAGACCTCCAAGGTCCCTTCCAACTCTGTTATTCTATGATAATTCCGAAGATGGAAAAAGTCTGAGGCAATAACACTAGAATCCCTACCAACCTCCATGTATCCAAACCAGCGTGCATGGTTGGACGTTATAATTAACGCTGAGTACATTAATAATTATTGTTATTGTTGTTGCGCTACTGATCCATGGTTCATGGAGCGGAGGAGACATGAAAGAAAGGAGGCAGGAAAATTAAGATGGGAGGCCACCAAAGGTATCACTTAATGAACATTTAATTATGGCCACTGTACACACTGTACTTAGGAGCCTAATGAATTCGTGTTATTATTCGCTTCATTTCAATACTGCCCTTCCGAAATAGCTCAGGGTATTTTACATTAAAATATAAGCAGTTTATACAACATCATCAGTGCTACAAGGGAGTAAGGTTAGGTCTTATTTTATGTACTAGAGCTGTGATGGTGAACCTATGGCACGCGTGCCACAGGTGGCACACTGAGGTGGGCATGCGAGCATTTCCCTAGCTCAGCTCCAGCACGCATGTGCACACTGGCCAGCTGATTTTTGGGCCTTCTGGGCCCACCAGAGGTCGGCAAACGGGCTGTTTCCAGCCTCCGGGGGGCCTCCGGGGAGGTGGGGAAGGTTGTTTTTGCCCTCCCCAGGCTTCTAGAAAGTCTCTGGAGCCTGGGGAGGGCAAAAAAATGGGGCTACAGGGCCCACCATGCCATCACATGCCAAAAGTGTGGGTAGCATGGGGGGGGGGTCACGTGCGCATGTGTGGGGGGGTGGGGCGCATAGAATTATGGGTGTGAGCACGCATCCGCGCGACCACCCCACACTCCCCTTACTTTTGACACGCGATGGCAAAAAGGTTCACCATCACTGTACTAGAGATTTGCCCTGTCACTATTGGTGGGACAAAACTGGGTGGTTCCCCAAGAGCCCATCAAAAAACCATCAAGTGGCAAATGGTTATTGAGTGAATCATTGCAGTTGTTAAGTAAGTCACAGGGTTGTTCAGCGAATCTGGCTTCTCCGTTGACTTTGTTCGTCAGAAGGTCACAAAATGTGATCACAAGACCCCAGGACTCTGCTGCTGTCATAAATACGAGTGAGTCAGTTGCCAAGTGTCCGAATTTTGACCACCTGACCATGGGGATACTGCAACGGTCGTAAGTGAGAAAAACGGTCCTAAATCCCTTTTTTTCAATGTGGTTGTAACTTCAAACGGTCACTAAATGAACTGTTTGTATGGACCACCTGTACTTCCCATTGTCGCAGTTCAAAGTAATTAAAGACAATCCGTTATTTCACACACACCCCAGAAAAGGTGATGTTCAAACTGGAAATTCACCTGTCAAAACTGGGACAGAACAACCTCTCTTTACACACTTCCCTTCTCCCCACTTCACCCCCTCCCCTCCCCCAACAAACTATGTTTCACAGCTCCTAGCCAAACCCAGGACTGATTGACTTTGGGCCAATCACCAGGAGACTGGGAGTTCTAGTTTTGCCTTAGGCGTGAAAACCGCTGATTGACTTTCGGCCAATCACTAGGAGACTGTGAATTCTAGTCCCACCTTAAACATGAAAGCCAGCCGGGTGACTTTGGGCGAGTCGTTGTCTCTCAGCCCAGCCTCTCTCACAGAGTTGTTATTGCGGGGGGTAAATAGGAGAGGAATAGAATATTGTGGGTATTATTCACTACCTTGAGTTACCCATAAAGTAATTTGTTGTTAATTGGGAAGTCATGTCCAACCCATTGCAACCCCATGGACAACGTTCCTCCAGGCCTTCTACCATCCTCTGGAGTCCATTTAAGCTCACACCGACTGCTTCAGTGACTCCATCCAGCCACCTCGTTCTCTCCCATGCCCGTCTTCTTTTGCCCTCCCAGCATTAGGCTCTTCTCCAGGGAGTCCTTCCTTCTCATTAGGTGGCCAAAGGATTTGAGTTTCCTCTTCAGGATCTGGCCTTCTCAAGAGCAGCCAGGGTTGATCTCCTCTAGGACTGACCGGTTGGATCACCTTGCAGTCCAAGGGACTCACAGGAGTCTTCTCCAGCACCAGAGTTCAAAGGCCTCCATTCTTTGGCGCTCAGCCTTCCTCATGGTCCAACATAAAGTAATAAGGCAGGATTAAAATCTAACCTAATCATAAATAGGGACATGGTGGCTCAGTGGCTAAGACGCTGAGCTTGTCAATCAAAAGGTCAGCAGTTCAGTGGTTCAAATCCCTAGTGCCACGTAATGGGGTGAGCTCTCATTACTTGTCCCAGCTTCTGCCAACCTAGCAGTTCGAAAGCAGGTAAAAAATGCAAGTAGAAAAATAGGGACCACCTTTGGTGGGAAGGTAACAGCGTTCTGTGCGCCTTTGGCATTTAGTTCAGTGGTGGGATACTCCCGGTTCAGTCCGGTTCTATAGAACCGGTAGTAAAACCAGTGGGAGGGTCCACCTACCCACCACGACGTCATCATTAGTGATCTGCGCATGCAGTCCCATTGCGAACCTGTAGTAAAGGTAAGTAGAACCCACCCCTGGTTTAGTCATGCCGGCCACATGAGCACAGAGACGTCTTCAGACAGAGCTGGCTCTTCGGCTTTGAAACGGAGATGAGCACCGCCCCCTAGAGTCAGGAACGACTAGCACGTATGTGCGAGGGGAACCTTTACCTTTTTAATCATAAATAAACATTTTCCACTGAGGTGTTCCAGGGATCTGGTCATTTCTTGGCTGAGCAGAAATCACGTATGTGGGAAACAGGGAGAAAGTGGCAAACACAATATATTAAAGGGACCACAACTATGTTTTACACCAACTTTCCTCTGTTGTGTTGTGTGGCACTTCCTACGGCTTTTTTTCCTGCCCTTTTGTTGCCTTCAACATCAATTCTTCACACACATACATACACACACACACACAAAAGAAAAAAAAAACCCTTGTAATGCATATTTTACTCTGTAGGTTGTTTTTTGATGCTGTTCTGTCCCCAACCCCATGCACACACACCAACAGACGTTCAGGAGTTAAAGACCAAACCAGCCGGCAAAATCCTTTTCCTTATGATAACAGAACTTGGCAACAACCTAGTGGCTGTCTGCCAAGAGTTTATTATTTACAAAGAGGAGAGATAACTTCTCCCCACTTCTGATACATCAAAGGAAAGCAGCTCAATAATTACGGAACTAATCAAGTCCAGAGATACTCCAGCAAAGTCTTAAAGCAAAAGTCCGGCAATGCAGAATGGCATGGAAGCTTTCAGCTTTGTTCGTCACAGGGTTTGACTGGCCACCACGCTCCCTTTTATATCCTGTGGGGTGTGGTCCAGTGACTCAGCCTAATCTCGGGCACGCCCTTTCTTCTGTTGCGCGTGCTTATCTCTGCGACGCTGGCGTGGGTCCAGCCAAGACTCATTACCCTCATCACTGTCCATCTGTGGCTGCGTGGACGTGCTTGGCCCTGGCCCTATCTCTTGCCCTTCGGCGGACACCGAAGGCATTGCCAGAGAGGAGGTCCTGGAGAGGGAGGCCTTGCCAACTCCTCCCCTTCACTCTCGGATTCCTCTCCTGCCGATGACACAGGCTCAGGTAATGGAGCCACAACAGATGCCTTCCTAGCATTTGCAAACAAATCAAGTTTTATTGACGGGAGGGACAGAGGGAGCAAATCCTACCCTTTAATACCACCTCTTTGGAGACGAGAGCCATCAAAATAGCTGGTCACCCAGCAGTGACCTCGCCTTCCTTGCCTGATTCCCTGTTTCTTCGCACATCTTAAAATGTGCCTTATTAAGGCAGTCAGGCGTGGCAGCTCCCAAAGGAAGGTATTTGAGTTTAGCTGATAAATCATCATTTTGCCCAGCTCTTGGGAAGGGGGAAAAAATAAATAAATAATAAAGAGGAAGAAACTCTGAAGACTTCTGGCCTTCTGGGTGATTTGCATTTTGAAATGTTCTTCGGCGTTTTAAAAGCTGATTTCTTTCCTGCTATTCCTCATTTAATTCTGCTCGGGAACTCAGTTTTGCTATGATGGGCCTTTTCAGCCAGCACCTGAGTTTTGACTGCCTGAGTGGAAAAATAAAACCGGCGTTAAAAAAAAAATATTTTTTTTTACACTGCAGCTGTTGTAAATGTGACTTAGTTGCAGAGGTGGATTTCAGCAGGTTCTGACCAGTTCTGGCGAACCGGTAGCGGAAATTTTGAGTAGTTTGGAGAACCGGTAGTAAAAATTCTGACTGGCGCCACCCCCATCTATTCTCTGCCTCCCGCGTCCCAGCTGATCGGGAGGAAATGGGGATTTTGCAGTAACCTTCCCCTGGATTGGGGAGAGAATGGAGATTTTACAGTATCCTTCCCCTGCCACGCCCACCATGCCACACCCACCAAACCATGCCACGCCCACCAAGCCACGCCCACAGAATTTTTGAAACCCACCACTGCTCAGTTGTCAAGCACCTGAACGTAAATCATGCAACAGTGGGAATACTGCAACGGTCGTAAGTGTGAACAATGGTCCTTTTTTTTCAAGTCACTTTTTTTTCAATGTTGTTGTAACTTCAAATAGTCACTAAATGAACTGTCATATGGACTACCTGTATTTCCCATTGTTGCAGTTCAAAGTTAAAACATATGAAGAACGGTTGCAGGAATTGCGTATGTCTAGTTTAATGAAAAGAAGGACTAGGGGAGACAAGATAGCAGTGCTCCGATAGCTCAGGGGCTGCCCCAAAGAAGAGGGAGTCAAGCTATCCTCCAAAGCACCTGAAGGCAGGACAAGAAGCAACGGGTGGAAACTAATCAAGGAGAGAAGCAACTTAGAACTAAGGAGACATTTCCTGACAGTTAGAACAATTCATCAGTGGAACAACTTGCCTCCAGAAGTTGTGAATGCTCCAACACTGGAAGTTTTTAAGAAGATGTTGGATAACCGTTTGTCTGAAATGGTGCAGGGTTTCCTGCCTAAGCAGGGGGTTGGACTAGAAGACCTCCAAGGTCCCTTCCAACTCTGTTATTCTAAATTCTAAAGTAACTAAAGACAATCCATTATTTTTCCCCCCAGAAAAGATGATGTTCAAACTGGAAATCTGCCTATCAAAACTTGGATAGAACAACCTCTCTTTACACACTTCACCTCTCCCCTCCCTTAACAAACTATGTTTCACAGCTCCTAGCCAAACCCAGAACTGATTGCAACTCTCTTCATTTGGAGAGCCCTAATTTTAGGAGCCGGCCTAAAGGAGTTTTTCATCTGTTGAAATCCCACAATAATTGAAATTGTCTTTTAGCTGATAGCCAAGCAATAATGACTACAGGTAGTCCTCCGCTTACGACTACAATGGAGCCCCAAAATGTATGTTGCTAAGTGAAACATTTGTTAAGTGAATTTGGCCCCATTTTTTTCTTGCCATACTTGTTAAGTTCCCGGAAGTTTGTTAAGTGAGCAACAAGGTTGTTAAGTGAATCTGGCTTCCCCGTGGACTTTGCTTGTCAGGAGGTCGCAAAAGGGAGATCACGTGACTCCAAGGCACTGCAACCGTCATAAGTATGACCCTGTTGCGGAGCATCCAAATTTTGATCAGGTGACCCTGGGGATGCTGCAATGGTCATACTAACGAATGGTCCCTAAGCGAGCTTGTTATAAGTCGAGGATTCTCATTAAAAGTCCTTCCACCAGTTTGGCAGTGATTGGCCCAAAGTCACCTAGCTGGCTTTCATGTCTAAGGCAGGACTAGAACTCACAGTCTCCTGGTGATTGGCCCAAAGCCACCTAGCTGGCTTTCATGCCTAAGGGGGGACTAGAACTCACAGTCTCCTGGTGATTGGCCCAAAGCCATCTAGCTGGCTTTCATGCCTAAAGCAGGACTAGAACTCACAGTCTCCTGGTGATTGGCCCAAAGTCACCTAGCTAGCTTTCATGCCTAAGGCGGGACTAGAACTCACAGTCTCCTGGTGATTGGCCCAAAGCCACCTAGCTGGCTTTCATGTCTAAGGCGGGACTAGAACTCACAGTCTCCTGGTGTTTGGCCCAAAGTCACCTAGCTGGCTTTCATGCCTAAGGCGGGACTAGAACTCACAGTCTCCTGGTGATTGGCCCAAAGTCACCTAGCTAGCTTTCATGCCTAAGGCGGGACTAGAACTCACAGTCTCCTGGTGATTGGCCCAAAGCCACCTAGCTAGCTTTCATGCCTAAAGCAGGACTAGAACTCACAGTCTCCTGGTGTTTGGCCCAAAGCCACCTAGCTGGCTTTCATGCCTTAAGGCAGGACTAGAACTCACAGTCTCCTGGTGATTGGCCCAAAGCCACCTAGCTGGCTTTCATGCCTAAGTCAACTTTGCTCTCAGGTTCCAATTTTTTTCGTGGCTCAGGGTTGGAGAAAAGAAAAGAAAAGAAAAGAAAAGAAAAGAAAAGAAAAGAAAAGAAAAGAAAAGAAAAGAAAAGAAAAGAAAAGAAAAGAAAATTAACTCTTTAAGCCCCCGTCCCACCCCGCCCCATCCTACCTTGCACAACCTCTAGTTTTGGAGACACACCGCTCTGTCTTATCGTAGCCGGAGGCAACTTTCAAATCCTTTCTTTTCTTCTTTGCCCGTTTCCTTGTTCCAATTTTATTTGGGGTGGTGGTGGGGAGGCGGGAGGGAAGGTGATCTCATCAAGGACCACAACTTGGGTTGGAGCCGGCCTGCTCCGGGGTCTTTGTTGCTCAGTGAGGTAAAACGTAATGGGCTGTTTCTTCCCCAACGTTGTGTTGGAGACAATAATCCACTCTGTCTCCTCTTAATTAGAGTAAATAGCCCCGGCCGTACAATAGCCGGTTCAGAGCAGACTTTGGGGCAAGGAGGGAATTGATTTTGTCCAACGATAATGGTGTTTACTTGGGGAAGAGAGGCAGCCCCCTCCCCGCTGCCTTCCCCACCACCACCACTTCAGTGGGTCTTGGGCCCCTCCTTAGGTTAAATCTCTCTTGTCCCATGAATATCAAATACCCGAGTGGCTCATCACCGGGCAGTCAAAGGGTCTGAGGCTCTGCCTTTCCCTGCCACTTAAAAAGGGAAGGGAAGGATCGTTGACGTCCCTTGTCAAGTCCTTGAGGTGACAGTAAAACTGAGCTTTTTTTGGGGGGCAATGGGCTTGCCCTAAATCTGGTTTAATAAAATACGGTTCTTGAGTTCGGGCCTTTTTGCAATAGCCAAACGTGCAGAATTGCCTAACAAGATAGTCAGGTTCTTAACAACGTGTTAAGATAAAGGTTGGATTGCCACAAGGTCGCTTTATTTTGGCTTAGAATAGATTAAGGTGGCCTGCAAATCTAATCTAACATTCTCTCTTAATGTTTTTCCTTCCTTCCTTCGCCATCCCCTGTCCCTTCTCTCTCTCTCTCTCTTCCTTCCTTTCTTCCTTCCTTTCTTTTTCTTTCTTTTCTTTCTTCCACTCTTTCTTTTTCTTCCTTTTCTTTCTTCCACTCTTTCTTTTCCTTCTTTCCCCTATCTCCTGTCCCTCCTTTTCTTTCTTTCTTTCTCTTTCTTTCTTTCTTCCACTCTTTTTTTTCCTTCCTTCCCCTATCTCCTGTCCCTACTTTTCTTTCTTTCTTTCTTTCTCTTTCTTTCTTTCTTTCCTTTCTTTCTTCCACTCTTTTTTCCCTTCCTTCCCCTATCTACTGTCCCTACTTTTCTTTTTTCTTTCTTTCTTTTTCTTTCTTTCTTTTTCTTTCTTTCTTTCTTTCTTTCTTTCCTTTCTTGCTTTCTTTCTTCCACTCTTTCCTTTCCTTCCTTCCCCTATCTCCTATCCCTACTTTTCTTTCTTTCTTTCCCTTTCTGTCGTTCTCTTTTCCTTCCTTCCTCCCCTATCTCCTGTCCCTCCTTCTATTTCTTTCTTTCCTTTTTTCTTTTTCTCACTCTTTCTTTTCCTTCTTTCCCCTTTCTCCTGTCTTTCTTTTTCTTTCTTTCTTTCTTTCACTCACTTACACTTTTCCTTCTGCCTTTCCTTCCTTCCTTCCTTGCCTCCTTCCTTCCTCTCTTTCTCTTTCTTTCTTTCTCTCCCTGCCTTGTCTTCATTCACACATACATGCACTGCCCTCACAATGCTGTTCCATCTATCTAGCTATCTAACCAACCTTGCAATTCCTGAGTGAGATTTCCAGGGAGAAGGAAAGAAAGAAAGAAAGAAAGAAAGAAAGAAAGAAAGAAAGAAAGAAAGAAAGAAAGAAAGAAAGAAAGAAAGAAAGAAAATCTACTAGCTATCCACGTGTTTTACAAATATAAATTAACTGAAGGGACTGGTTTTGCATGCAAAACCAGCCCATATTAAACTGGCACTGGCGGTTGTTTTTAACTGGCTTGGTTAACTCTCTTGTGTAAACAGTCTGATTAAGTTCAAGAACCTCATACCCTTCCTATAAGAATTAAATTGCTTCACCTTTTCAAGAGTTTCTAAATTTCTATTCGTTCAAAATGAGTCTTGATAGGAAAAAGCGCCCGATAATTTTTGTACATGGCACTATGTGTGTGGGTCCAAAAAAAGTCAAAATGTCAGGCAAATTCACACAACCGAATTCTGGCTCTTTTTTTAATATGCTTGTCAGGGTTCCAAGTTACACCCCCAATGAAAAGAAGACTCCGAGGCTTGAAGTTCCTCAAAGTTCCATTTTATTAGAGATGTCATATTGGCACATCTGGGAAACCCCGAATCTGAAAGTTTCCAGGTTTTCCCCACCCAAAAGAAAGTCGAAGTCCCTGCCCAGCACCCACATATCCATCACGTGGTCCAATCAATGCACCGTCCCAACTGGAGATGCCTCCCAGTTGTAACTTCAAAAGGTCGCTAAATGAACAGTTGTAAATCCAAGACTACCTGTATTTATGACTTCCATTCATGTGAAGATGCAGCTATCTCTGAATATCAGAGCCAGAGAATAATGAATTGTCCTCTGGTTCTTTCTGATATCCTGGTTGTCCTCGGTTGGTCCTTGGTTGGAAACAGGAAGCTGCCAAACTAAGCTTCATCCTGTGCTCATTTGCTTTGATTGAAATGAAAGACACAGGAAGAGTAGGGAAAAAAAAAACCACATCACAACCACCTAAAATAAGTTCAGGTGTAATTTGGCCAGGATGGGCTGTTTAATCATACCTATGATTGACCTGTTTGTTCCACCAGCAAACATCTGGAGGAAGAAAGTAGCACAATTCATATATCCATGGGAAGGCGTAACAGAATAATAATAACAGAATAACAGAGTTGGGAGGGACCTCGGAGGTCTTCTAGTCCAACCTCCCTATAGCATCCTGGACAAATGTCTGTCCAATCTCTTCTTAAAAGCCTCCATGAATGGAGCATCTACAACTTCTGGAGGCAAGTCATTCCATTGATTAATTGTTCTCACTATCAGGAAATTTCTCCTTAGTTCTAGGTTGCTTCTCTCCTTGATTAGTTTCCATCTGTTGCTTTTTGTCCTGCCTTTAGGTGATTTGGAGAATAGGTTGACCCCCTCTTCTTTCTGGTAGCCCCTCAAGTATTGGAAGACTGCTACCATGTCATGCCAGTCCTTCCTTTCATTAAACTAGACATATCCAATTTCTACAACACTTCTTCATGTTTTAGCTTTCAGTCCCCTAATCATCTTTGTCGCTGGGTTGGGGTGGGTGAATCAGAACAGAACAAACTTTCCTCTCTTCTCTGTTCTGTGATAAGAATACAAAACCCCTTTCCCCCCAGATTGGGGGAAAACCCAATTCCCTCTCTCTGACAAAAAAAAAGAAAAAGAACGTTCAACATTCATAAAATCAAGAACTCTTTAATTCTTGGCCCAATAACCAATCGTGTTTCATGTGCCGTGACTTTGCCATAGCTCGCTTTTCATTTTTCCAACATGGAGAAAAATATGAACAGGTTAAATCTTATAGAAATAAAATCCATCAGGAGCCTTTAAAATCACATTAAGGTTCTCCTTAATGGTGGTAAGTGTGAAAAATGGTTACAAGTCACGTTTTTTCCCCAATACTGTTGTAACTTCAAAGGGTCACTAAACAATCTGTTGTAAGTCAAGGACTACCTGTAATGGACTTTGGGTGGATTGACTCTTCCCAACGGATGTTCCTGTAAATACCTACGGTAGTTAGCAAATCAGCCCTTTGAATTGTATGGAAAACCTATAACCCCAAGATTGTTATACATATATATATATAGTTTTTATTAAGATTTTTTTTTCATAAACCAGGATCAGATATCTCTCCCTAACTACTGACACAAAGTAGGCTTCTGATGCCATTCCAAGTGCCAGCCTGCCTGCCTGCCTGCCTGCCTGCCTGCCTATCTATCTATCTATCTATCTATCTATCTATCTATCTATCTATCTATCTATATTATCTCTATCATCTATCATTTATTTATCTATATCTATCTTTATTATCTATCTCTATCTATCTCTTTCCATCTATCATCTGTCTATCATCTAGCTATATCTAGCTATATCTATCTATCCATCCATCCATATCTATCTATCTATCTATCTATCTATCTATCTATCTATCTATCTCTATTATCTATATCTATCTCTATTATCTATCTCTATCTATCTCTTTCCATCTATTATCTGTCTATCATCTAGCTATATCTAGCTATCCATCCATCCATATCTATCTATCTATCTATCTATCTATCTATCTCTATTATCTCTATCATCTATCATTTATTTATCTATATCTATCTCTATTATCTATCTCTATCTCTATTATCTATCTATCTATCTCTTTCCATCTACCATCTGTCTATCGTCTAGCTATATCTAGCTATCCATCCATCCATCCATCCATCCATCCATCCATATCTATCTATCTATCTATCTATCTATCTATCATCTGTCTATCATCTATCTATCTCTATTATCTCTATCATCTGTCTGTCATCTATTTATCCATATCTATTATCTATCTATATTATCTATCTATCTATCTATCTCTATCTATCAATCATCTGTCTGTCTATCTCTATTATCTCTATCTATCTATCATCTGTCTATCATCTATCTATATATCTATATATATCTATCTCTATTCTCTATCTCTATTTATTTATCTATCTATCTCTATTATCTATCTATCTATCAATCATCTGTCTATCATCTGTCTGTCATCTCTGCCTGCCTGCCTGCCTGCCTGTGTGAAAAATGTTTTCTCAAAGCATATACAATTTGTGATCCCCCCCACTCCCAAATCCCACAACCTACTAATTGGCCATAAAGGAAGAGCCTACCAGCTGCATTTAAGAACTAGCAGGCTGCTGAGAAGAAGACCAAAGGGTAAAGTGAAGCTCCCAGAAGAAACCACTCTGCAAACATCATCAGTGTCCTGTAATATGGCGAGCCACGCCCCAGCCAAAGCCATTGATTCCCAAGCGCAGAGAGCAAAGGTTGGGCCAATATTTGCCTTCCCATTTTACTGGGCAATCTACGTTCCGAATTTTTGTTAAAGCATCCTCCGATTCTGCAGAGGTTCTCTTGATGCGCTTTTGAGCAGGGTTGGTTGGGAAGCTCCTGTTTGTACCGCTTTTCGCTTGAGTTTCTTGGGAAAAAATATTCCCTTGTCATTCCAGTTCTACTCCAATGTGGTCAGTGTTGCTTGGTTATTAAAATAAACATGACACATTGTTTAAGGGAAGATGGAATGTTCATATTAATTTTTTTTAAAAAAATAAGTAGCATAGGTAGCTGGATTTTGAGTATCACAGAGGCCTCTTTCTTTCTTTCTTCTGCCTTCCTTCCTTCCTTCCCTGTTTGCTTGCTTGCTTTTCTGTCCTTCCCTCCCTTCTTTTCTTCCTCTTGTTCTTCCTTCCTTCCTTCCTTCCTTCCTTCTTTCCCTCCCTCCCTCCCTTCCTTCTTTTCTTCCTCTTGTTTTTCCTTCCTTCTTTCCTTCCCTCCCTTCCTTCTTTTCTTCCTCTTGTTCTTCTTTCCTTCCTTCCTTCTTTCCCTCTCTCCCTTCCTTCTTCTCTTTCTCTTGTTCTTCCTTCCTTCTTTCCCTCCCTTCCTCCTTTTCTTCCTCTTGTTCTTCCTTCCTTCCTTCCTCCCTTCCTTCCTTCCTTCTTTCCTTCCCTCCCTTCCTTCTTTTCTTCCTCTTGTTCTTCTTTTCTTCCTTCCTTCTTTCTCTCCCTCCCTTCCTTCTTTTCTTCCTTTTGTTCTTCCTTCCTTCCTTCTTTCCCTCCCTCCTTTCCTCCTTTTCTTCCTCTTGTTCTTCCTTCCTTCCTTCCTCCCTTCCTTCCTTCTTTCCCTCCCTTCTTTTCTTTCTCTCGTTCTTCCTTCCTTCCTTCTTTCCCTCCCTCCCTTTCTTCTTTTCTTCCTTCCTTCCTTTCTTCTTTCCTTCATGATTTTTCTTCATTTTCCTTTTTTCCTTCTTTCCCTCCCTCCCTCCCTTCTTTTCTCCCTCTTGTTCTTCCTCCCTTCCTTCCTTCCTTCTTTCCCTCCCTCCCTTCCTTCTTTTCTTCCTCTCATTCTTCCTTCCTTCCCTCCCTCCTTCCTTCCTTCCTTTCTTCTTTCCTTCTTGCTTTCATGCTTTTTCTTCATTTTCCTTTTTTTCTTCTTTCCTCCCTCCCTCCCTTCCTTCCCTCCTTCCTTCCTTTTTATGCTCGAAATAGAAGCAGATGAAACTTAGAATGTAGTTTGAAAATTAAATAACTGTGTAGTTATAGCAAAGGCTTGTAATACTAAATGTAATGCAAAAATTTGAGGCTGCAAATGTAGTTTGTGTTTCACTGTAGTAGAAAGAGTTGGAAGTCAGTGCTTTTTTCTTTCTTTCTTTCTTTTATCCTCCACTCTCCTTTTTTCCTCCTTTTAAAATTCTTACTTGCATTAAAGTTTATACTATAATAAACTTCCGAACCGGTTGGGAAGGTAAGTAGATTTCACCCCTCCTGTAATCCCTTTTATCGGGGTGGAGTCAGGGCAACTGAATGGAGCTGAACATTTACTGGCTGGATGCCCTTCCTGATGCCTACACAGAGTTAGCAGTAGATATTTTCTGTTTGCATTCTGAGGGAGAAACATCTGCCTAAGATCGAACTCTCAACCTCCCAAATGGGAGGCCAGTGTCTTCACCTCTAGGCCACCGAGCCGCTCCTAATAAAACAAGGAAATAAATATATAATAAAATAAATTCAACCCTAAGATAGTCCCATATATATTGGGCCAGGATAAGAGAATAACAGAGTTGGAAGGGACCTTGGAGGTCTTCTAGTCCAACCCCCTGCTCAAAAAGGAAGCCCTATACCAGTGATGGCAAACCGTTTCGACACAGAGTGCCCAAACCGAAATGCACATGCATGTGCGCACACCAGAACGCCGGAAATCTGAAGACCAGATGGCCGCTGCGTGCATGCCTGGTTTTTTGGCCATTTTCAAGCTGTCTTTTGGGCCATTTTCAGGCCTTTTTTGGGCCATTTTTCAGGCTGTTTTCTAGCTGTTTTTGGCACAAAAAATGGCCTGTTTCTTTGCTGTTTTCCAAGCCATTTTCAGGCCATTTTGGGGGTCTTTTTCGGGACATTTTCCGGTCATTTTTTGGGCCGTTTTTAGGCCATTTTTGGGCCATTTTTCAGAAACCAGAAGAGCAGCTGATGATGGTGGCGTGCCTTCAGAGAGGGCTCTGTGTGCAACCACTGGCACGCATGCCATAGGCTCGCCATCAAGACCCTATACCATTTCAGACAAATGTCTGTCCAATCTCTTCTTAAAAACCTCCACTGTTAGAGCATTTATAACTTCTGGAGGCAAGCCATTCCATGGATTAATTGCTTTTCTCGACATGTACATGTATTTATTTATTTATTTATTTATTTTCCAATTTCTATACCGCCCTTCTCCCTGAGGACTCAGGGCGGTGTACAGCCAGAATTAAAAACATACAATACAAATATTAAAAACAATTAAAATATATATAAATTTGGCCCAGTAAATTAAAAATCACTACCAATTAAAACATTTAAAAAATTTCTTCTTAAGCCAGCCCGGCTTGCTGGAAAAAATGGGTTTTAAGGGCACAGCAGAAGGCACCGTGTATACATCTGAACTGGACTGTGTTGTTTCTCTGTGTCATATAATATATGAGGGTATATGCATATTTCTTTGTTTGTTTGTCATGTTTATATCGTGTATATTCAGTGGTGGGATTCAAATAATTTAACAACTGGTTCTCTGCCCTAATGACCGGCTGGGTGGGCGTGGCCATGGTGGGCATAGCCAGGGGGTGTGACAGGCAGCGCTGAGCCTCCTGCACCCCCCTGGGAGCAAAAATAGGCCGGGGGGGATGCGTCCCCCTTTGCACCCCATTTTGGGCCTAGTAGGCCTCCCTGAAGCCTCCTCGGAGCAAAAAGAGGCCGCGGGGGGGGCACCACATACCACCACGCACACCCCATTTTGGGCCTAGAAGGCCTCCCTGCATTTACTTGGGAGCCAAAATGGGGCACGTGGGGACTTCTGGAAGGGGTGGGGAGGGGAAGAGAGGGGCCAGCCAGCAATTTAACTACCAGTTCACCCGAACCGGCCTAAACCGGCTGAATCCCACCCCTGTGTATATTGGAAGTGGTGACCCTTTGAGAGCTGTATGCAACGAAATTTCATTTTAATCCATGCCGATTCGTGTACATTTAAAGTGACAATAAAGTTATTCTAAGTCTAAGTTCTCACTGTCAGGGAATTTCTACTTCTTTCAAGGTTCGTTTTCTCTCTCTCTCAAGAAAGCGCCATTCCGATCAAATGGGATTCCGCGTTCCCTAAATGAAATTAAGAATGTAAACAGAATAATAACCTTTTGACATCATTAGGTGGGGGCAAATGAAAAATTAAAAAGGTAAGGGAGGGAGGACAGCTTAAGATCCTGCTGAATTCCTGGAACCCAGCTGCAAATCTGAAGTTGAGCAGGTCAATATTTAAGAACGGCCCATCACTGGGAGCACATCTATTTACCTGATGTTAGCCAGCATGCTCACCTAACCCTTGCCAAAAGATACATTAGTCTAACAGTACATCAACTGGAAAAGCATTAGGTTCCTCAAAGAGTCCATCTAATCTTTGATGGTTTTTCAGGACCGTGCCAGTCAATGCCACACAAAAAAAAAATCCCTTCATCTTGCGGCGTTTTTTGCATTCTTGGTAAGATACGTTACAGTTGTGAAAGGAAGCTACAGTTAGTGTAGGAGATGACTAGGCTGAACCGGAAGGAGGTGTCAAATACGTCATGAGTCTTGAGTCTCGCTCCACTGATTAATTGTTCTCATTGACGGGAAATTTCTCCTTTGTTCTAGTTGCTTCTCTCTTTGGTTAGTTTCCATCCAGTGGTGGGTTGTACCTGGTTCGGACCGGTTCACAAGAACTGGTACAAAACCAGTGGGAGGCTCTACGATCCCGTTGGGAACTGGTAGTAAAGGTAAGTAGAACCCACCCCTTTTTCCACCCATTGTTTGTTGTCCTGCCTTCAGGTCCTTTGGAGAGTAGGTTGAAACCCCCCTCCCTCTTTTTTGTGGCAGCCCCTCAGATATTGGAAGACTGCTATCCTGTCACCCCCTAGTCCTTCTTTTCATTAAACTAGACATACCAAATTCCTGCACACTTTTCATTAAACTACCCAACCATTCTTCCTATGTTTTAGCCTCCAGCCCCTTACTCATCCTTGTTGCTCTTCTCTGCACTCTTTCAAAGTCTCAACATCTTTTTTTACATCGTGGTGACTAAAACTGGATGCAATATTCCAAGTGTGGTATT
This sequence comes from Pantherophis guttatus, assembly GCF_059756535.1. NCBI lineage: Eukaryota > Metazoa > Chordata > Lepidosauria > Squamata > Colubridae > Pantherophis > Pantherophis guttatus. The sequence continues at coordinate 6,787,436 of NC_142069.1, read as the reverse complement.
AACACTTCATGTGATCTTGATTTATTGATTTATCCCTGCAGCCTAGGACTGAAGTTCATCAGGGCAAGCAGTTTAACTGGGCAATACTTAAACTTTCAACATGGAAACTAGGGGTGGGATTCAGCTGGTTTGGATCGGTTCAGGCAAACCGGATGCTAATTTTATATCTGGTTCGCCGAAGCAGTAGTTGCAAAGACTGGCTGGCCACACCCACCCCATCCTTCCCCTCCCAATAGTCTCCACATGGCCCGTTTTGGATGTGGGGTAAGTGCAGGGCCTGCGCGGAGGCTCTGGGAGGGTGAAAAACGGGCCTCCCGGAAGTTCCAGAAATCCGGAAACAGGCCTGTTTCCAGCCTCCAGAGGGCCTCTGGAGCCCAGGGGAGATCATTTTCACCCTCCCAGAGGCTCGAGGAAAGCCTCCAGAGCCTGGGGATGGCAAAAAATTATCCTGGCCTAGGATATCCTGGTTAAGACATCTGTGAAAGGCAACTTGGTTGTGAAGTAAGTCTTTCAATGCTTTGAGTGGTCCTAGAAATACCCTTTAGGTCCCTTTAGGAATCATAGACTTGGAGAAGATTTTGGAGGTCTTCTAGTCCAATCCCCTGTCTTGGATGGAGATCCTCAAATTATTAAAGACAAATGGCTCCCCAAACTTGGTTTGAAAACTCCCAGTGATGGGGCATCCACAACCCCAGTATGTGGGTTGTTCCATTTTTCACATTTCTCCTAATTGGGAAATTATCCCTTATTTTGAATTTGGATCTCTCTCTGCAAAGTGTCCATCGGCTGATTCTTGTTCAACCGGTGGAAGCCACAGAGAAAAACATCCACATCAGTGGTGGGTTCCTCCTGGTTCAGTCCGGTTCGGCCGAGCCGGTAGCGGTGCCGATATGACGTCACCGAACCGATTCTCTCCCCCCTGTCTTCCCACCCCCCCACCCCCCCCCCACGTTATTCTTACCTTTTATTTGGTCCCACCCCCAATCTATTGCTGCCTCCTGAGTCCCAGTTGATGACTAGAGGGGAAAAAACTGTTTAAACTCTTGCCGCGGGGCTTCAAAGGGCCATCCTACAGCTGATCAGTGTTAAAAGCAAACAAATGAGTCGGGTCGTAAGTGCGAGGACCTTCCAGAAATGACTCTGACCAGCTAGCCACGCCCACCTAGTCACATGACATCCAAGCCACACCCACAAAATAAGCCACGCCTACAGAACCGGTAGTAAAAAAATGTAGAACCCACCCCTGATCCACATCCTTTTATCAATGTTCACCTGTTAAGTACAGACAGTTCTCGACTTACAACCTTATCTTTTCCAAGTTTTTTATTTTTTTATTTTATTTTTTTACAAACATATCAAATCAATGTGTGAACAGTGTGGCATCTGGGTGTCATACATTCTAATACAAACAAAACTAGTAGAATTAATCATAGTTATTACATTCACTCAACTTATATATTTCTAATAATGATACACATTTATATTAAGTTTACAATCTGTCATTATTCAATTATTCCATGTTTTCTCTTGTTATTACCTTTATTTTATTATATAAAAGTGTATACACTAATATTCCCCCTTCTCTTATTTCTATCACTTATTTTAACTTTTAATCATGTCACCCTTTATTAAAAGACTTTTTCTTTCTATCCTACCTAACTTCTAATCATGTCACCTACCTAAAAAAAAAGAAGAGAAAGAGAGAGAAAAGGAAAAGCAAATCAGAACAACAAAAAAGAGAAATCATCTATCCATCGTCTCTTGCCCACTTCAATACTTTAATTGCTATGCTTTTTTTTTTTTTGACTTGCCTCCCAAATTCCTTTCTTGAATCTTTATCTCTGTCTGCCTTTGCTTCTTGGCTGTTCAATCTAGGTATTTCAACTCACAACCTTTTGTTCAACATTACGACAGCACTGAAAAAAGTTACTTATGACCGTTTTTCACCTTTACAGCTGTTGCAGCATCACCGTGGTGACCCGGTCAAAATTCAGAGGCTTGGCAAGGGGTTCATATTTATGATGGTCACAGCATCCCGGGGTCATGTGATCACTTTTTGCAAACTTCCGACAAGTATAGTCAAAGGGGGGAAGCCAACTTCACAATTGTGTTATTAACTCAACACCTGCAGCGATTCACTTAACAGCTGTGGCAAGAAAGGTGGTAAAATGGGGCAAAACTCACTTAACAACGGTCTTGCTTAGCAGGGGAAATGTTGGGCTCAATTGTGGTCGTACGTCGAAGAAGACCTACGTTGTGGGAATAAAGCTCATTTCCGTTTCTGGAGAACGGTTTATTATGGGTTTTCCAATCAGATTAGGATAGAGAAAGAGAGATACTCAGTTGTATACATGAATGTGTTTATGCTTGTTCTAGTTTTCATTCATTTTGTTTCATCCAGCCTTTCGCTTAACAACCATGTTACTAACTGAACAACTACAGTGATTTCACTTAACAGCCATAGCAAGAAAGGTGGGAAAATGGGGTAAAACTCACTTAGCCACCGTCTCATTTAGCAACAAAAATTTGGGGCTCGATTAACAACGGTCTCACTTAGCAACAGAAACATTGGGCTCAATTGCAGTCATAAGTCAAGGACCAGAGGTGGGTTTCAGCAGGTTCTGAAGAACCGGTAGCGGAAATTTTGAGTAGTTCAGAGAACCGGTGGTAAAAATTATGACTGGCCCTGCCCCGATCTATTCTCTGCCTCCCGAGTCCCAGCTGATCAGGAGGAAATGGGGATTTTGCAGTATCCATCCCCTGAAGTGGGGAGGGAATGGAAATTTTACAGTATCCATCTCCTGAAGTGGGAAGGAAATGGGGATTTTGCAGTATCCATCCCCCAAAGTGGGGAGGAAATGGGGATTTTGCAGTATCCATCCCCTGAAGTGGGGAGGGAATGGAGATTTTACAGTATCCATCTCCTGAAGTTGGGAGGGAATGGAGATTTTACAGTATCCATCTCCTGAAGTGGGGAGGGAATGGAGATTTTACAGTATCCATCCCCTGAAGTGGGGAGGAAATGGGGATTTTGCAGTATCCATCCCCTGAAGTAGGGAGGGAATGGAGATTTTACAGTATCCTTCCCCACCATGCCACACCCACCAAGCCATGCCACACCCACCAAACCATGCCACGCCCACCAAGCCACACCCACAGAACTGGTAGTAAAAAAAATTTGAAACCCACCACTGTCAAGGACTACCTATATCCCAGCAAAATCAGAGTCATTGGGGGAGCTGGGTTTTTACCATCGGGGACTTTAGCTGAAGTCACATTGTCTCAGCTAAACAGCAGCAAAGGAAGTCTTTCAGGTCAGGTTAGGTCTGAAGGGAGCTGCCACAAAGATGAGGGGGTCAAATTATTCTCCAGAGCATCAGAGTGGCAGGACAAGAAACAGTGGTTGGAAACTAACCAAAGAGAGAAGCAACCTAGAATTAAGGAGAAACTTCCTAACGGTGACGACAATTAGTCAGTGGAACAACTTTGCCACCAGAAGTCATGGGTGCTCCATCACTGGAGGCTTTTAAGAAGAGACTGGACTTGTCTGAAATGGTACAGAGTTACCTGCTTCAGCAGGGAGCTGGACTAGAAGACTGAAGAGAAGGACCAGGGGAGACAGAATAACCATCTTCCAATATTTGAGGGGCTGCCACAGAGAGGAGGGGGTCAAGCTGTTTTCCAAACCACCTGAAGGCCGGACAAGGAATAATGGATGGCAACTAAACAAGAAGAGATTCAACCTGGAAATAAGGAGAAATTTTCTGACCGTGAGAGCAATCAGCCAATGGAACAGAAGTTGCCTTCAGAAGTTATGGGAGCTTTCAAGAAGAGACTGGACTGCCATCTGTCAGAAACGCTGCTTGGGCGGGGGAGCAGGTTGGACTATATGACCTATAAGGTCCCTTCCAACTCTGTTAATTTGTTAATTTGTTAATCTGACCTCCAAGGTCCCTTCCAGTTCTAGTCTTGTCTTGTCTTGTCTCTATAATATTCTATTCTATTCTCTGTTCTTCTCTATTTTCTATACTACTCTACTCTAATCTATTCTATTCTACTCTACTCTACTCTAACCTACTCTAATCTAATCTATTCTACTCTACTCTACTCCACTCTATTCTATTCTCTATTCTTCTCTATATTCTGTTATCTATTCTATTCTACTCTACTCTAATCTATTCTATTCTACTCTACTCTATACTCTACTCCTATTCTATTTTATTCTATTCTCTATTCTCTATATTCTGTTATCTATTCTATTCTATTCTTCTCTACTCTACTCTACTCTACTCTACTCTACTCTACTCTACTCTACTCTACTCTACTCTACTCTACTCTACTCTACTCTATTCTATTCTATTCTATTCTATTCTATTCTATTCTACCGTTCCAGCACATAACTCAGGTTGGCCACAAAAGGGATTGGTACGGTGAATTTTTCCGCCAGCTCTATGTGCCGCATGAATTGCCAGTGGGATCTTCTGAAGGAATGCCTCAGATAAAAGAAATGCTTCTCCCAAGTCACGTTTCAATGTCCTTTTGTCTCTCCGCCTGAAAGACCCTTGGGAGAACAAGAGCCCCCCCCCCTTACCTATCACAGGTGGCTGGGCCCTCCAACAATTCCATCTTTCAGTTCCCCCGACATCTGTTGCATTGTTTCCTCTCCGTCTCTCTTTCTCTCCACTACCCCCCTCTCTTCTCCCCCACCCCCGTCCCCGTCCCCATTGATCTTCCTGCAAAACAGACCACAAAAAAAAAAATGTAAAGAGGAAGCTTCGGTACCTCGATGGCGCAAAACGGGCCGAGGGAAAGCAACGTCTGGCCTGAGAAACAGCTCAAATGGCTTTCCTGACGCGGCCCTGGAGGTAAGCAAGAAAAGGAGAACGATGACAAGGCAGACGCTGTAGAGCTGGCGAGAGGTTGGAAGAGGTCGTTCTGTGAGATCACGGAGTCCGCAGCGCCCTGCTAGGGCACCAAACCTCATATCAAAGCCCACCCTGACAGATGGCGGCCTAACTTTGACTTGACCATTCCGTGGGAAAGGAGTCTCTACCAACTCCCCCTAGAATGAGTTGTCCTCTCAGGCTGATTTGATGGTTCTCCTAACCTTCGAGCTGGATTTGTGACTTCTTATTCTGCGTCTCATTTTGAGTCAAGCAAGGCAGAAGGAAGAGTGGCATCCTTGGTGCTCCCTTGAGCTTGGAGGTTTTCTTACAGACATTTCATTACCCAATTGGTAATGTATATTGGACATTAATACAATTATAATAACCAATATATGTATATATAACCGATAATGTATATCAGACATTAATACAATTGAGCGGGTCCAGAGGTATTTCCCGAGAAGAGTCCTCCACTCCTCTGCTCACAATAGAATCCCTTCTGCCACCAAGCTTGAAATTTTGGGCTTGGACAATCTGGAACTGCGCCACCTGCGATCTGATCTAAGCACAGTACACAAAATTGTCTGCTACCACGTCCTACCTGTCAACAACTTCTTCAGCTTCAACTGCAATAATACATGGGCAAACAATCGATACAAACTCAAGATAAACTCAATTGCAGAAAATACGACTTCAGCAACAGAGTGGTCAACGCCTGGAATGCTCTACCCAACTCCGTTGTTACATCCTCAAACTCTCACAGCTCAACCTCAAACTGTCTACCATGGACCTCACCCCATTCCTAAGAGGTCCGTAAAGGGGGACATGAATAAGCGCACCAGCGTGCCTACCGTCCCTGTCCTACTGTCCCCATTTCTATGTACTCATTTCCTGTGTTTATGTCCATGTTTATCCTTATATATGTTATCTTGTACTTGTTTGACAAAATAAATAAATAAAAAATAAATAAAGCACTGATGAGGTTACCTAGTTTGGTAATGGAATGTCTGCAAGCGAACAACCAAGCTCAGAGAGCACCCAAGACCCCACGGTCCTCCTCCTCTTCCTCCTCCTCTTCCTCAACCTCCTCCCCCCACAAACCACACTCCCTTCCAGCACTGATGATGCAGGAAACCACTGCCCATCCACAAACTCATTGTGCCATATAACATGACATGACATGAAAAATGGCACGGGGAAGCAAAGCAAGGGAGACAAGAAGGGAGAGTAATGTGGTATTTCCAATCATTTTTAAAAAAAGAAACAAGAAAAGCAGAATGAAATAATGAAACTCAATAAGGCGTTACTGTAGGTAGGGGAGGGAGGGAGGGAGGGAGGGAGGGAGGGAAGGAAGGAAGGAAGGAAGGAAGGAAGGAAGGAAGGAAGGAAGGAAGGAAGAAGAAGGGAGGGGGGAGTGGAGGGAGGGAGGGAGGAAGGAAAGAAGGAAAGGAGGGAGGGAGGGAGGGAGGGAGGGAGGGGGAGTGGAGGGAGGGAGGGAGGGAGGAAAGAAGGAAGGAAGGAAGGAAGGAAGGAAGGAAGGAAGGAAGGAAGAAGAAGGAAGGGAGGGAGGGGGAGGGAAGAAGGAAAGAAGGAAGGAAAGAAGGGGGAAGAAGGAAGGAAGGGGGAGGGAGGGAGGGGGAGGGAGGGAGAAAGGAAGGAAGGGGGAGGGAGGGAGGGAGGAAAAGGAAAGGAAAGGAAAGGAAAGGAAAGGAAAGGAAAGGAAAGGAAAGGAAAGGAAAGGAAAGACTAGACTAGACTAGACTAGATTCTGGAAAATCAAAGGACCAAAAGCAATGCACAGAGAAAGTAGAGAGGAGAGATAAGAAGCAGGATTGTGTTTAAAATAAACAGGAAGAAATGAAACCAACTCAAATCTTTTTCTGAAAGTAAAACACGACTGAAATGAGAGAAAAGAAAAAAGGAAGCAAAAGAATCCATCATTTTGTGGGGGGGAAAGCAAGGAAGAATTTAGCAAGAATAAAGGTTAGCAACGGATGGATGGCTATTCCAAGGTATCTGCAGCTGTGCCTGGTTATATGGGCAAAATAATGCAATTCGGATTTTGGCGAAGGGACCGGGGCTCTTAATCCCCCTGCACAACTTTTTCCAGATTGATGCTGTCTTTGCCTGTTGCATTACAAATGTGGAATTTAGGATAATTTGTTTGTCTTTAGCCAATCTTATTTTCAAAAGAACTGCAAATTTGCCAAAACGAGTTACTCTTCCCAAGGACTTGGGATAGGCAGATGTGGATGTTTGATGGCGTTAAAGGGTCTAGGACAGGGTTGCCCAACTCCTGGTCCGTGGACCCACACCGGGCCACAGCATGGCAGAAACCGGGCCGTGCAAAGAAGCGAAGCCCCATCCGAGGGATGTGTTGTGATCCGCCAGCAGCCTGTGGAGCTGGCAGTGGAATCAGACAGTGAGGAGGCTGAGGAAGAACATGGGCCAGTCCTGGAGGCTGGGGAAGGCCCAGATGAGGGCTCTGCGTCGGAGGCAGAGATGGGGCCAGGGCCATCGGGGAGTGATGTGCGGACTCCGGAACCTCCAGAGGCTGACAGCAGAGAGGCAGAGGAACAGGAGGAGCCTGTTCCTAGTGCACACATGCGCAGAGCTGCCAGAAGGCAAGAGCAGCTAAAGCAAAAAGGGCGACTCAGGAGTAAGGCCAAGAGATGATTGGCCCCTCCCAGAAGGCTTAAAAGACCAGCAACGGCTCTTGGGCTCTTTGTCAGAAAACAACGTTGAGAGATTTGTTTCTTGTCTTGCTGCATTTCTTTCTTGTCGGCGTCTTCTGCTTCTGAACTTTTGCCAAGAAAAGCCTTTGGCAGGTTGCCTAATTAGACCAAGGTTGGTGATAAGGCCGAAGAATTGTGTTATGAAGAATTTGTTTTCAATGAGTTTGGACTACGCTGAGAATGAGTTAATTCTCAGATGTTCTAATAAAGTCTGTTTGTTTCGAACTGATTGCGTCTGATAATACCTACTTGGGCTTGGGTCACAACAGGATGCAGGCAGCACATGAAACCATGCCACTTCCGGTCCACGGAAAAACCTCTCTCCACAGAACCGGTCCCCGGTGCCCAAAACATTGGAGGCAACTGGTCTAGGATGTTGAGGGGCCAACCATTGGCCGCACCCACGTCAGCCCCAGCTTTCCTCCTCTGCTGGTCCTCCCCCGGCAATTCTCCACAGCCAATGCCCTCCGGCCAGAGGTGGTATCCAGTCAGTTCGTACCAGTTCACGCGAACTGGTAGCGGCGACTGCGGGTGGCACCCGCCCCGGTGTAATGCCATCCTATTTAGCCACGTTTTCAAGGCCGGGCGCATGTGCACGTGGTGAACCGGTGATAAGAATATGTGAAACCCACCGCTGCCCCTGGCCCTCCGCTCCCAGCCCTCTATCCTGGCACGGCCACTGGATGGCATCTAAATGTCCCATTGTGATGTTAAAGGTATTGTCGCAGGATGTAAGCCGTCCCAAATCAAACTGCCTTTGGCAATTGACAGAATGGAATGGAATGGAATGGAATGGAATGGAATGGAATGGAATAGAATAGAATAGAATAGAATAGAATAGAATAGAATAGAATAGAATAGAATAGAATAGAATAGAATAGAATAGAATAACTTTATCGTCACTAAGAGCCTTGGTAGTACAGTGGTCTAAGGCACCCTGTTATTAAGCTGGTTATTAAGACCAGCTGCCTGCAATTACTGCAGGTTCGAATCTCGCCAAGGCTCAAGGTTGACTCAGCCTTCCATCCTTTCTAAGGTAGGTAAATTGAGGACCCAGTTTGTGGGGGCAATAAGCTGACTTTGTATAAATATACAAAAGGATGAAGGCTATTGCTGAGCACATTGTAAGCCGCCCTGAGTCTCCGGAGAAAGGCGGCATATAAATAAAATTAAAAAAATAAAATTAAAAAAAAATTAAAAAAAAAAACTTTGAATGTACGCTACTCGACATATATTAAAATGATATTTCGTTGCACACAGTTCTCAAAGGGTCCCACCTCCAATACACACTACGTAAACATGACAAGATAAATGAATGAATAAATAAATAAATAAATAAGCAAATAAGCAAATAAATAAATAAATAAATAAATAAATAAATAAATAAATAAATAAATATGTATATGCCCACATATATTATATAACACAGAGAAACAACACCGTCTCGTTCGGATGTATACGTGTACATGGCGAGAAAAACGAATCTTGCTGGTGAATTTGCCAATGCCAATGGGGCTCAGGTGGGGCTCCAGACATTTTGGGAATTGCACCCAAGGCGTTTATTATTATTCTGGTTGAGTGCACCATTAGTCAAGTCTTTCCCCAGGACCTCGATAAGCAGATGTTGTTGTCTGAAAAGGTCTCGTCGCAGGATGTAAGCCGTTGCCAGTAAAGCTGCCTTTTGCAATTGACTGATGGTGATTCTGTCAACGCCGATGGTGTTCAAGGGATGCTCCAGATGTTTTGGAACCCTATGACCACTGAACCTCCTTGGATAGAAGCTGTTAAAATTAGACGTGATGTGGAAAAGCAACACACACACATGTACCTTTCGTTTCTGTCAGTTTGCTTGCCTACGTAGCCCTCAACTTATGTCTACAATTGAGCCCCAAATTTCTGTTGCTAAGTGAAACATTTGTTAAGTGAGTTTTGTTGCTCCGTGTTACAGCCTTCCTTGCCAGAGTCGTTTAGTGAATCCCTGCAGTTGTTAAGTTAGTCACACGGTTGTTAAGTGAATCTGGCTTCCCCATCGACTTTCCTTTGTCGGAAGGCCGCCACAGGGGATCACGTGACCCCGGGACACTGCGACCGTCATAAGTGTGAGTCAGTTACCAAGCCTCTGAATTTTGATCTCGTGACCTCGAGGATGCTGCAATGGTCATAAGTGTGAAAAACGGTCAGTTTTTTTCAGTGCCGTTGTAACTTTGAACGGTCACTATTGGTGTAAGTCGAGGACTAAATGTGTTGGTCATTAATACTCGTGATTGTTTACTACTAGTAGCAATGGGATTAGCAATAATTCCCCTGAAATAGCCTTCAGAAAGGCTATTGTCCAAAGAGATTCAGACACGCAATTTGCTTTCCTTTGGATTTCACTTTCAAAATATCTGAGGTGTTTGAAGTTTAGCAGAAGGACTAAGTCGTCTTTGACTGAATAGAGTCCTTAATTGTTCATTTAATTCCACTAGCAGTTCATCCTATTTTGCCCTCTTCCAAATCAAAGAAACTGTGAGGTGGTTAGAGAGCCATTCCCTTATATAATTACTCTTTCCAAGTTAATTATAAGATGCTGCAATTAATTATATTTAATGATTAACGTTGAAAATGCTGGAGGAATAAGCACAAAGTTTTCCCATAGTAGATAGGTTTAGACAAGTTAAGAATTGTTTCTTCTCCTCCTCCTCCTTCACCTTCTCCTCCTCTTCTTTTTCTTTCTTCTTCCTCTTCTTCTTCTCCTCCTCCTCCTTCTTGTTTGCCTTCTCCTTCTCCTCTTCTTTTTCTTTCTTCTTCTTCCTCCTGTTCTTCTTCTTCCTTGTCTTCATCTTCCTCCTCTTCTCCTCTTCTTTTTTTTCTTTCTTTCTTCTTCTTCATTGTCTTCACCTTCATCTTCCTCTTCTTCCTCTTCTCCACTTCTTTTTCTTTCTTCTTCTTCTTCTTTTCTTCATCTTCCTCCTCTTCCTCATCTCCTCTTCTTTTTCTTTCTTGCTTGCTTGCTTCTGCTTCTACTTCTCCTCCTCTTCTTTTTCTTTCTTCTTCTTCCTCTTGTTCTTCTTCTTGTCCTCATCTTCCTCCTCTTCTCCTCTTCTTTTTTTCTTTCTTCTTCTTCATTGTCTTCATCTTCCTCTTCCTCCTCTTCTCCACTTCTTTTTCTTTCTTCTTTTTTTTATTGTCTTCATCTTCCTCTTCCTCTTCCACCTCTTCTCCACTTCTTCTTTTTCTTTCTTCTTTTTCTTCTTCTTCTTCTTGTCTTCATCTTCCTCCTCTTCCTCATCTCCTCTTCTTTTTCTTTCTTTCTTTCTTTCTTTCTTTCTTTCTTTCTTCTTCTCCTTCTCCTTCTCCTTCTTCTTCTTCTTCATTGTCTTCATCCTCTTCTCCTCCTTCCAACAAAAGTGGAAAAATTAAAAAGAGGGTAGAGAGAGTACGAAAGAAAGAATGCCGCAGGGTGGTGTCAAAATAATAATTACTGTTATTATTATGTCCAAACAAGCAAGTGTATTTCCTTTAGAGTTCAATTGATGCTTTCTACTGCCTCCACACCCAGATTTTTATTACTTTAATTGGGTCCTGTTCGTCATTTACTTTGTTGTTCATGTCTTCAGTAATTAAGTTTAGTTTTAATGTTATAGGCATTTGATACATATACTTGCAGCTGGATTAAGTCAAATGTATGATTAAGTTTTCTCCTATCTTCAATCATTGAGGTTCTTAGCATTATATATCTAAACTTTCCTTAATTCGATACCCTCAAAGGTATTGGATTTCAATTCCCATAATCGTTCATCAGCATGATTTTGCTGGTTGATTTGGGTTGCTATCAGATCTGGAAACCACCAGGCAAGCCTGATGGAAGATATATTTTCTACCACTCTCTTCCAGCACTGATGATGTTACCTACTTGGGTAATGTAATATCTGCAAGAAAACTACCGTGTTAAAAAATGAATCTTAAAACCCTGTCCAAAAACAAGAGTATGCATGTTAGAAGTGATTTGACTACTCCAAAAAAAAAAAAAAGTTATTACAAAAAAGTACAAGTGGAAAAATACAATTTCAAGGGGGAAAAAATGATAGGAAACATTTTGGAGGAACAATATTTTTCTGATCTTAAGTGCCATCATCCAAAATTTTGCTCTGTTATGGTGGAGTTCTTGTCAGACAATAAGAAACATGCATGGAAAGTCCACTACCAGTAGATAATACAGTTAAATTAGTAACATTAAATGACTCTGGCTCCCCCGTTGTTTTTTTAGTTTAGTTTAGTTTAGTTTATTGTTATTAAATTAAATGCCATCTTCGGTGTACATTATACATACAAAAGAAAAGAAAAACACACATCCTTCACATTCTATACAATTGAATTGAAAACCCCTAATATTGCATTAATATTGCACTATGTAGTAGAAGTCAATATAGTTACTGCTGTTTTTCAGCCTATTCGTCCTTGTTTTTATTGTCCGGTACCGGCTGCCAGATGGTAATAATTAAAAAAAAAAAGGGTGTTCAGGATGAAATGGATCTTTAAGAATGTTTTGAACGTTCTTAAGGCAGCGGGAGCTATAAAGTTCTTCAAAAGAGGGGAGGGGGCAACCAGTGATCCTCTGGGCAATGACGTTAACCCTCTGGACCGCTGTCCTATCCGCCACTGTGCAATTGGCAAACCAGACACAGGAGCAGTAAGTTAAAATACTCTCTATGGTACAGCGGTAGCAGGTTACCAACAGTTTTTCATTCAGCTGTTGTTTCCTGAGAAGTCTTCATGAGAATATAGTTACTTTTGCTTCTCATAAGGTCGCAAAAGAGGGTCACATGACCCCCCCCGGGACATTGCAACCGTCATAAATATGAGTCAGTTGTCAATTTTGATCACGTGACCATGGGGATGCTTGCAATGGTTGTAAGTGCGAAAACGGTCATAGGTTATCTTTCTCAGTGTCGCTGTAACTTCGAATGGTCCCTAAATGAATGATTGAAAGTTGAGGACTCTCCTCTACATGGC